>NC_142173.1:19991932-20102270 GCF_029865625.1 Vigna umbellata | reverse complement strand
CTCCCAAAGGACTCACGGCCTAGTTTAGTTATGTGATTTGTTGATTAGCTAAGACTTAAGAACGAAATAATTGGATTTTAATATGCAAAAGACGAAAATAAACATGTATGCATGAGTGTGATAAATGGCTAAAGCAAAATACAAACACTTTCAATGGAATATATGAATGAGTATGTTGTTGGGGTTTATCAAATTCATCTTATCCACTCTCATATATTTTAGGAATTCAACATTCAATTCATCATTGTTAATGCCACTCTCTAAATTACCTTTCAAGAAGGCTTCTCCCTAATTACGAGTTCATACGATTCCTAGCATTCCTAATAATTAGTTTATTTAGCACAGGAGCTTAAGGCAACCAATATACTTATTGGGAGAAATTCCCCGGATCTAGACTTCCCCGTACGTTCCCGTATCGACAAAATCAATAATCATGCATTGAATGAGTTAAACAAAGCAAGCATTAGGCAAAGAGGAAAAACCCTAACTAATGATGAAGGAAAGCATAAATCTTAGATTAAGATGCAAGCACAAATTCCATATATGAGAGCTTCAAAAGATTACATTGATTCCCCAACAAACATACAAGGTTTAGTTCACCATATTCATGGTGAACCTAGATGAACAATAATGAAAGAATGAAAGATAAAACCCTAGAAAGGTGAAGAGGTAGCCTGAGCATCCAAGATCCTCCTTCAAAGGGGTGGAAGAGAGAGTGTTTGTTTTGTTTCTGCCAAAGATACCAACCCTAAGACATCTAGGTCTTTAAATAGGACATAAAAATAATAGAAAACGGGTCCAAGCTCAAACAGATCATAAAATCGCATAAAACTGGCCCAAAACTCGTCTGGTTGACTTTTTTCGTATTCTGGTTGACTGGTTGACTTTTTGGTTGACTGGTTGACTTTTCTAGTTGACTTGTTGACTTTTCTGGTTTCTGGTTGACTTTTCTGATTCCATCTCTCTCCTTCTTCACTTCTTTCACTAAATTCACCTTAAAACCTGCACAAAAACACTGAAATCAAGCATAAACCTGTCCAGCTCTCTTATTTCTGAAAATATGGATAAAAGCATGATTTCAAGCTAGTTTCTAAGTGTAAAGGTTGCTTTTTGTGTCAATTTTAAGCATGAAAATAACAGTTTTTCAACTGTTATCACTTTCGTACGAAAAGTCGATTGACTTAAGGATTGGAGAACTTTTGACAGATACACCTCTGAACGATGAAACGAGGAGAAAGACTAGAAGAATAGTTATCGGACGATATCCCAAAAAAAATTGTACAGATGTTATTAGTGACTCGACCTCACACCTGAAACAAACATGTATACAAATTAATATTACACTTTTAAGATTCTTTGTCAAGAAAGATTGTATATATTATATTTCTCCAAATGATAATGAAATTGTCTACAAATGAAATTGAAAATAGTTATGTATTTATATTCATAATAGATAGGGCTAGGCATAGTTAATTAAAAAAACTTAAACTATAATTTATCTGTACTGTTTTAAACTTAAAAAACTTAAACTAATTTTACTTAAAACTAATTATACTTATTAATAGTTCAGTTTAAAAATATTGAATTGTTTTTATTCTAGTACAGTTAACCAGTTAACTGTGTTTTAGTTTCCCAAATTCTTTTTCTCAATCACAATTTCTCTCAAAATTAGGTTTTCTTTTCCCTTTCTCCATCACAGTTTCAGTTAACCATATTCTAGTACATGATCACAATTTTTGTGTTAGTCCAAGGGCTATTTAGCCCCAAGCTGCGAGAAGGATCCCAGTGGACATGGTCTGGTGATGATGCTATGGAAATTGTAGAATTCTTTGCTATTGTTGTTACTATTGTTGTTGTTGCAGTTCCTGAAGGTTTACCTTTAGCAGTAACATTAAGCCTTGCTTTTGCAGTGAAAAAGATGATGAATGATAAGGCACTTGTTCGTCACTTGGCTGCTTGTGAGACAATGGGATCTGCAACTACCATCTGCAGTGACAAGACTGGCACACTAACTACTAACTATATGACTGTTGTAAAAGCTTATATATGTGGGAAGATTAAAGAAGTAAACAGTTCTAAGGTCTCTTCTGATTTTCCGACTGTACAAAATGATGCTCTTTTCATGTTTAATTTACAGGATGAAGTGCAGTTTTATTAATGCAATTTTACTAGTTAGTGCTGTAGTTGTTAGTGTTGTATAGTTAGTGCAGTTCTTGGTTAAAATTAGTATAATTCAGTTCAAAATTAGTATAGTTAGTAGTTCATTTCAGTTTATAGTGTAGTTTAGTATAGTTAGGTATAGTTCAGTTCAGTACAGTTTAATAAAACAAAAGCAGTTCAGTTCAGTTTTTCTGAACTATTTTTTAGTGCAGTTTAGTTTTTCTGAACTAGTTTTTAGTTCAATACAGTTTTTAGTACTGCAGTGCAATTTAGTTTGATTTGTCCACCCCTAATAATAGATACATGTATGTGTTACGTATTGGACAAAACAATTATTAGTACCATTAACATTATCATATTCTTGATGTTCGAGATTATTCCATTAAACATAAATATTATAAATTTAACGTCCCATATTTTAAATCATATTGTAATAACTATTTTTAACTTCTTAATTTAATTTTAATTTGTTACGAAAAAAATTTCAGTTGTCTTAAAAATAATCTAGTGTGTTGCACGAATCAAAATACTACTAATATATTATATTTCTCCAATGTTATATTCTATATTATTTAATATTTAATATCTAATTATCAATATTATTTTATTAATACGGATTGAGTTATTCCATCACCGACTAGTTGATCTAAATGGATTTAATTAAGGATTCAATTTTCAGAACATAATTATTTGAACATTAATCTAGTCATTCACATTTCTATTAATATAAAATGTAAAGTATAACAAAAAAATCTGACATTGTCTTTTTGATAGAATATAAGTTATTTTTTATAAATTATGCATCAATGTAATGTGGCCACCTCTTAAAAAAATTACACATCTTAATTTGCGAATGTGGCTCCTCACATGACAAAAACGTGAGTGAGGATAGAATGGTAGTTGCACACTGTTATCCAACCTTCACTATATATACGATGACCTCCAAATTCTAGGGTATAAAAAGCCCCAAATTTCTCCGCTCCCAAACGCTATTGAGCCAAACCCAAACGTTAACTCAGAAGCACCAGCAGAAGACGAAGAAGAAGACGAAACATAAGCGAACCACTCTCTAACGTCGCCACCCGATTCGTAATACGAATTCCATCTCTTAGATCTCCGTTTCTCCGCTTTGCGTTTTCTCGCTTCACCGCAATCGCTTTTAGCGTTATTTTTTCTTTCTATTATTACTTTCTATTATATGAATTCCTCTGAATTATTTCGGTCCCGTTTTCGATGCGTGCGTTTCAATCGACGCAGATCACGTTTCGTAAGCTGCAATGGCGACGTTCGAACTTTACCGCAGGTCGACGATCGGAATGTGCCTGACGGAGACGTTGGACGAGATGGTTCAGAACGGTACTCTCAGCCCTGAGCTCGCGATTCAGGTTCTGGTCCAGTTCGATAAGGTACGGTTTAATTGCTTGTGACAGTTAGGTTTCTGTTTCTGGATCTGTTTTAACGTGTTATTATTATTTTTATTTCATTTGCGTCTGGATGATATTTTAGTCCATGACTGAGGCTCTGGAAACGCAAGTTAAGAGCAAGGTCTCCATCAAGGTAACATTGCAGCATTTATTTTCCTCTTCTAATTATATTCACACACACTCACACATATATATACATAGAGAGAGATTATATAGTTTGAGTTGCTAAATTTTGGATATGGTATGTATGGCCATTTATTTACTCTTCTGATGTTGATTGCGGTTAGGGATACAAGTGATTCGAGGGGTTCAAGCCTAGCCTAGTCTTGTCTGAATGGAATAACTATTTGTTGTTGATCAATGAGTTAAGCTTGACTCTTTTTTCTATGAGTATAATTAGCTAAGACAATTTAGTCGTAATTAAATTAAATGCTAATTTATTGAATTTAAGCATTGTTTTAATTATCGTGCTTCAAAATTTTCATGTTAAAGCCAGTTCACACGTAAAGGAACTAAAACATGAAAGTTGAGATTTGTCTTTAGGTCTGTTTGAACCAATTTCTCAATAAGGACTTATGAGAGGGGAAAAAAAAGAAAAAAAAAAGATTTCTTTAGCTGTTAACATTAGCTTATGCCCAAGTTAGTTTGTAGAAGTTTTACTGGACGACTTCTTTGAATTTTTATTTTTTAATTTGTGCATAATCTAATTTTAACTCATAAAGAACCTTATTTAATTTTTCTTCTTATTTTTCTATCGTACAAGTCCTTGTGAAGAAGTTTGTGCAAACAAATGCTTTGTAAAGAAACCAAAATTTTCAGTTCATTTGATCATTCATGAATTGCGCTGCTGGCAAAGTTCTCTTCTTGGCGTAGTGAGTTATTGGAATTTGATGAGCTAGGACATGCTTGCATTTTTTATCCTTTTTATTTGTTAATGTTAGGGAATAGATAAAGCATTACTAATTTTTCTAACACTATCGCTAATATTAATTGTACTAGTCAATAGCACTTAGCGGCGGATAATGGTCATGCTCAAAAACCTTATCCCTGATATTAAATGTTATGGAACTCTGATGATTGTGGCACTATCGCAGCAACTTGTGATTGTGGCACTATAGCAGGTAATTAAGAACTTGCTATTAATAAATGAATAAAGTGACAAAAATAATTCAAGGGATTTTGAAGGGCAGTGTTGTTATATGGTGGTGCCATTGCTGATGTGGTGGAATGGCATTGCTGATATTTTGCCGACCACCATATGCAATTTTTGATGGAAGGCCTGCTATGAAAACCCAAAGGCCACAATGGTGTGTTTATATAGTGGAATTTTGGCCATATACCACTGATGAACACTGCTAAAAAGTAATTCATTCAAAGTTTTTTTTTTTATTTCGTAATTGAAGCATTTAATACATCAATAATGCAGCTAACTAAGGTTCAAATCCTTGCTAGGAAGGTGTCTTCGAAGGATAATTACTGCAGGGAACCAAATATTTAATGAATGACTTTATTCTATTATAACTACAGTAAATAACATAAAAAGACCTTAAAGGCTTAAACAACTTTTTAAAAAGGAATAATACGAGTAAACAAATGAAGTATGTAAGGAGAATTATATGAGGATTGTTGTTTGGAATAAGTTGGTCTTGATGCTTGTCTGTTCAACTTATGTTGATGGCTTAAAAGGTTATAATTGCTTCATAGTGTCAGTCTGTCGATTATTGCCGATCATATTTTGGTGTTACCTTTAAAATATCCTCTTATCCCTTGTGCTATAACTTAGGTAGTACCAAGCTATAAGCATCAGGGCATGCATGAACATTAACATAAGGAGTAGAAAATTATGTAGATTATTTGAGACTTGAATGTATGTTTATTATGGGATCTTGATGCTACAGCTTTGCCCATAAAAATATTTATTATTTTTTTTTTATTTCTGAATCTTTTTATGGTTGTTTTTAAGGAAGCCTCACTGTTTGTGTATTTCTCCTTCTTCTTTTCTTGGTTTTCTCCTTCATTTATTCTTTGAAAGTCCCTGGCCCTTTTTTGGAATTACATATGCAAATTGAATGTAATAAACTTAAGGCTTGGTTGAGTCTTTCACTCAAATTTGTGACTTGGAATTGGTTCTAAAATTTTCCCCTGTTGGTAGGAGAGAATGAAAGTTTCACCATGAATCCTCATTAAGGTTAGTGGTATCTCTGTGCCTTCCCCCAATCTAAACTTTTTGACATTTGCTATTTTGTCGAAGTTGGGGTTGAATTATGGAAATTTCATTCATTTATGATCTCCCATTGGAGGATAGTATAGTCTCTATACCAGCTACATTTCTCTTTCTATGTACGTGTCTTTTGTTATTTTTCATGAGTGAGTATGTTTATCAAGTATGCTCATGAAAATTTAAACTTATGGTTGAAGGGAGTATGCTGTCATTTGTTATTGGACTTAATAATATGACATTGATATTCCTATTAAAAAAATAAAATAATTCTTGAGGGCTTAATTGAACTCTCTCATAATCTTCTATTTATAAAAATAAATTAATACAAGAATACATGATAAATAGGATAACTCTAGACACAATATAATCATGATAAATAGGGAATATAATCATGATAAATAGGGAACTCTAGACACAATATAATCATGATAAATAGGGTAACTCTAGACACAATATAATTATGATAATTAGGGTAAATATTCTAACAGAATTTATATAATCTGCTTATGCTTTATTTCTGGAAATGAAGCTAAATAAGTCCTTTTTTGTTTGTCATGGCTTGCTGTTATCTTTGTCACTGTGACCATTGCTTTATTTGATTTTGACCATTAAGGATTGCTTATGCAGACTTTTAGACTACAATCTATGTTGGTTTGTTTTCTTCCTTTTTTTTATTTATTTGTTTGGGTTGGGAGGGGTGAATGCATATGGTATGTACATGTAGCATTTTTGTTTTGTGGAGATGCTTGGTTGGAAGAGGTTCAATTTGTTTCTTCTAGTGAATCTTTACATTGGGAACGAGAAAGCTTTTTCGTTTAACAGACTGTAATCTTCATAAAATTTAAACTATTTCTATATTTGCAAATTGAAGTCTGAAACACGGAAACTAAAATGTAAAATCTTTGTAGATTTAGTATGACACTTTTCTTTGCTTGTTATAAAATCAATAAAGCAACCTAACTTTTGGTTTTCAAATTATATACTTATTTTGTTGTCAATAAATATGGGTAGAAAAAATTTCCAATTTTCTCAAGTAGTAAGCTCTGGTATATTCTTGAGGCTGATCCTACTAAATAAAATGTTATTATTATTTGTTTTTCCATGTAGCCATATTATTAGTGTATGTAACAAAAGCAGGTGGATTCAAAAGTAGAGCAAAACAATGTTTCACTATCTGAAATGTTTGTGGTCACTAACTACATAACAGTTTTTACTTTTGTAAATGGATGTAATCATGATCTTCCCTGTTCATGTAGCTAAAGAATAAATGTTCATGACTCAAGTTCTCGAGCTTAGCTATGCGTGAGGATTTTATTTTCTGTTACTGGTCCGGAGAATATTACCAACATAATGCAAATAGCTGAGTTTCGGTCTTTATCTTTAGGGATTAATTGGTTAGCCCAACCACTATTGATCATTCGAGGCCTTTTCTGTCGTATGATTTGGTACTATTACCCTCTCTGTATTGCATTCTTTTGAATGTGTTGAAATGGTACTGTTTCTTGCCTGACGGAATATTAATTTTACCATGGGCTGATGTGATTTCATGTTGCCAGTGTGTTTAGCAGCTATTCCTTATACAAAATGTGGTGCTGCAATCCTCCAATACTCCTTTCAACATTTACGCATTCTGTGTTGGATACTGAATTTCTTAGTCATGTAATTCTTGAACTATGTTTGGATAACAGGGACACCTCCACACGTATAGATTTTGCGACAATGTTTGGACCTTCATCTTACAAGATGCATTGTTTAAGAACGAAGACAGCCAAGAGAATGTTGGACGAGTTAAAATAGTGGCGTGTGACTCGAAGTTGCTCACACAATAATATGCCCAATTTCTGTCACCTTGCGGTGAAGGGGAAATTGTTGCATCTGCTGGTACTGTGAGAATGTTGGCCAGACCATAGTGACGGACCACAGTGACTGGTCTTAAATTCTTGCAGGAACTAGCAACTATTGTATGTTATTATAGATTATAGATTTAAATGCCATCAGTCTTCATATTATTAGGTAATTAATGCCACAATGAGAATACCGCTTGGGAATTGGATGAATCCACTCTTCTTTTAACTGTAATTTGATCTATTCATCTGAGTACCAGCAAACTACTTTATTTTTCTTCGGCAAACTATTATGGTTCACAGGCTATTCTTAGTAGATTACGTCGTAAAATCTGGAATGGAAATAATTTATCGTTTATTTAGTTTTTAATAGAAATTCTATCAGTGAAAATTACCACATAAATAATGAAAACTTGTAGTGTTTGTTTTTTTTTACTAACTCCTTCATTCACCTTGGTCATGACGACCATGTTTTTCTAAAACTTCTTTAATTCCAAATTCCAGTGTTAGGATCCATGGTTTTCATCATGCAACAACGAAGGAACACAAATCTATGTTTCGATTTTTTTTTTTAATTTGCTCCATGTTTTGTATTTTTAGCTAAATAATATTCTCGTCGTTCATGACAAATCTCAAGAAGTTCACGACGTTAAAGGAGGCACCACTCGTAGAACTAACAATATAATTCGTATGTAAATGTTTTAAAGCAGTGTATACAAGTTTTCATTAGAATGAGTTGCAAGATATTTGATACCCTATATTTCAATAATGTATTTCATGTACAAAAAGGATATTGGTCAATGACCAGAGATATAGGAAAGCACACTTGAGCCCCTTTAATGATAAATTTGTTTTTGAATAAATTTTGTAACTGTATTGAAGAGATAATGTCTTTATTTTAAGGTTTAAACCCTCGGTTGGTCCTCATTTTTGAAACTGTCTCAATTGGGTCATATTTTTTGTAAAATGAGTCAATTTTATCCTAACCGTTAAATGATCTCAGACGGCGTTAAGTTTAGCTGAGGTGTATTTTATATTTTGATGGCGTGGCATTGTGCATTAAAACTGAATGGGTGATGTGTTTTAAATCATCAAATCCACGTGGCGTCGATGCTTCTTCTTCCCTTCAACCACTCATCACCTTTCTTCTCTTCCGCTCCTCCGTCCAAGCTGCTTCCTTCCCAGTCCTACCCTCACTCCCTAGACACACATCCTTTCTCCCTCTCAAACTAAAATACACAGCCGTCGTGTGAGAACAGAAACCCCAATTTGGAACAAAAACGCCGTTGTTCGGAAGTCTTGCGTTGAATGATCAAAATTAAATGGAAAACATATAAATGCAATAGAAGAGAAAGTGAAAACATATAAATGCAATAGAAGAGAAAGCGAGAGAGGAGAAAGCGATAGAAGAGAAAGCGAGAGAGGAGAAAGCGATAGAAGAGAAAGCGAGAGAGATGAAGAGAAGCTTGTCTCGTGCTCGTGTGTCATTGCCCAAAGGAGAATGAAGACGAATCATGGCACGTGTGGAGAAGCTTGCATCAGTGAAGATGATCGGAGGGTTCAGAGGGAAAGAGCGAAGCGAAAGAAGGGTTGGCCGTCCGATTGAAGAGATGCGCCAAACGTCAAAGCTGAGTTTCTCTTTCACTTTCTTTTCTCTTTGACCTTATAAAAGGGGGTCTTTCTCAGTGTATAAGGGGTCTTTCTTGTAAATCTCATTTTGTGTTTAATAAAATTTTGGTTTCTGCATGATTCTTCAATTCAATTTTTTTATTTTTTGTGCTCTTTTGTTTTTTTCGGGATTTTTTTCAATTTGAATTCTTGTGATGTTTGGACTTTTTAGGGTTTATCTTTGTTGTTGATTTACTTTCTCTGCAATTTCCGATTCTTTATTATGATTACATTTATGGTTTTAATTCTGCTACTATCATTATGCTATTTTACCTTAGGTTTGATGCATTTTACAGTTTTTGGTTTGCTACTGTTATGTTTCAGATTCCAATTGTTCATTCTAATGTCCATGCATATATGTCTTTTATGTTTTAGCATTAAATTTTGCTTTTAGAATTTAGTTGTTAAGATGCTTTCATATTCCTGGAAGGTTTTTAGTTTGAGAGGGAGAAGAGGATGTATGTCTGGGAGTGAGGGTTTGAGGGTGGGAGTGGGAAGGAAGCAGCTTGGGCGGAGGAGCGGAAGAGGAGAAAGGTGATCAGTGGGAAGAAGAAGCATTGGCGCCACGTGGATTTGATGATTTAAAACACATCACTCATTCAATTTTAATGCACAATGTCACGACATCAAAATATAAAATACATCTCAGCTAAACTTAACACCGTCTGAGAGCATTTAACGGTTATGGTAAAATTTGCTCAATTTTACAAAAAATATGACCTAATTGAGACAATTTCAAAAATGAGGACCCAAGTGAGATTATCATAAAAAAATGAGGACAACCGAGGGTTTAAACCTTATTTTAATAACAGAATATTTTGAGAATACATTTTAACGAGTTAGGTATGAGGTTGTATCTTCCACGGGAGAATCCCAGTCTAGTGCTTTTGACCTTGCAGATGAGAAAATCAACAATTGTTTTGTGTTGGGTCGAAGTAGTCGATGAAAAAATTAGGAGAAAACTTTACAAAGTTGGACACACTAGTGCAATGAAGGGAAATGACACCGGTTAATTTCGCTTATAGGCAACGGTTCTGCAACCGAGGCATATACAGACGAGGTATAAAATGATAAGCTTTATGCCTCGGTTCTGAACCGAGTCAAAAAAATGTGTGCTTATGCCTCAGTTCAGTCCACCCGAGGTAGTATAGGGATGGGTGCTTATGCCTTGGTTCAAATCTAACCGAGACAGTAAAGTGATTTTTTCTTTTTCGTCATCATCAGCTGATATTGCAAGCTCCAAGCAAACATCAAAAGGAATAACTCTTCAATTAATCCCTTTCTGGTGACCTCACTTCAAAAACCAAAATATGCAATAAAAGAAATGTATAAGTAGCAATTATACAAAAGTTACAGCAAAGAATCGAAATTCATGTATGAACATATATACATCTTGAAATCCATCAACCTTTCCACCCAAAGCCTTGTTTTGTCTATGCTCCTCTAACCACTCACTTACAAGACTATCCATTTCCTTGGCAGTGTCTTTCATGGCCTTCTCATGGCCTCCAAAATCAAACCATCTCAACCAAGGAACATCATCTCCCACTGTGAACACCCCAAAAAGACGCATGAACTCCTTCACAGCCTTCACACATCTCCCTGCCTTCTCATCATCCACGGTTCCTAAACTAAAATATCGCTTTCCCAAAACCATTTGAAGAACAACGTTGAATATCAAATGAGAAAAAAATTGATGGAACCCTGAACTTCTAACTCCACCAAGGCATAGCCACAATCGAAATTAGAGAACCCAGAGAATCAATCAAACAAAAAACACAATCGAAATCAGAGAACCGCAATCTGCCAAGAACGCTTTCGTCTCCTCGTCGGCCTCGGCCACGGCGTCAACCGCCGCTACGGGGGAGGAAGAGGAGGAAGGGAAGTTGACGTCGCTTTCCCATGGAGCTCGCGTCTTCGGTGTTAAGTCCTCTGGCAGCCACGCTGTTTCCCAAGCCTCGTTCCCGACGAAGCCTCCCTCTCGGCAACACGATCTGGAGCGGCTTGGCGACGGCGATCTGGAGCGGTGGATCGAGAGCGGCGGAGGCAAGCAGCAACAACGGAGGGCTCGCCGATCTGGAGCGGCTTGACGATGGCGATCTGGAGCGGTGGATCTAGAGATGCAGAGGCAGCGACGGCGGACGCAGCAACGGCGGACGCAGCAACGACGAAGGGCTTGCCGATCTGGAGCGGCTTGGCGATGGCGATCTGGAGCGATGGATCTAGAGCGACGAAGGCAGCAGCAGCGAAGGCAGCGGTGGAGGCAGCGGCGGAGGCAGCGACGGAGGACGTACAGCGGCGGAGGCACGAGGGGAGTGAGCACGAAGAAGAGAAGAAGAATGGGAGACCACGGACAGAGAGAAGAAGTGAAAATGAAGAGTTAATGTGAGAACCGAGTTAGGTGGCAGGAGTTGTATGCCTCGGTTTCGTCTAAAACCGAGTTAGTAGTGCCCTTTAGGCATCGGTTGCTGGAAAACTGAGTTAGTAGCTCTTATCAGACCCAACAACTGTTAGCAGAGCAGGTTTGGACAAAGTTTTATGCCTCAGTTTTACGTAGAACCGAGTTAGTAGCATGCTTTAGGCACCGGTTATGGGACAACCGAAGCATATATTTAAGCTATTATTACAACTCTGCCACCGCACTATTATACGCTTCGGGTTCGCTTAAACTGAAGCGTATACTGCGCTTTCTAATCCCATTTTTTTACTAGTGACAGTTTGCTAATAGCTATCGAGGTGAGAATGATAGCCTCAAGCATCAAAGTGCAACATGATCTTCTTCCTATGACTCTAAATAGGAACCACTCGAAGAACATCTTTTTCTTTGGGAGGAAGAGATTTGTCAAACAAAGTAGAACAAAGAGTGATTAAGTCACCAGTTTCAGTCCTTTGTCGGCACAATCCTTCAATTTCTTTTACCTAATTTACAAAACCTTCTTCAACATCACCAATGGAACAAATACCATAATGACCATGGACAATGAGATTTATCCATCTAATTATTTTAATTGTTAAAAAGTTTTACAAACGGCCCAACACTGTGCACTTAAACCAGTGTGCGGCCCAGTCCAACATGCTTTGGCTTATTCCAGACATTGTAATGTCCACGGTGGCAGAAGCACAGCCCGAGAAATCTAAGTGAGAAGAGAGAGGGAAGAGCGTCGAGAAGCTTCCCTTCGAATGGTGTTAGGCGAGCGGCGTCCAGGAGCAGTCCGGCGACGGTGGAGGAAGCTGCTCACAGTGATGATGAAGACAAAAATGGAGACGACAGCGAGAGAGGTAAGAAAAACTATTTCTTGTATTATTTTGATGTGAGTGAAAAATTACAATCTATGTTGTTTTTTATGAAACTGAAACAAAGAAGCTCTATTTATAGAGCTTCTGTAACAAACCATAACAAAAACCAATAACCAACCATAACAAACTAATAATAGTAGAATACAAGACTACTGTCCTTTGTTGACAGTAGTAAATACTCATTCCCAATAGCCTCCCCTCAAGCTGGACGATGTATTGTCATCAGTCCAAGCTTGGGAACAATAGACCTAAATCTGACGCGGTGAGGAAATTTGGTGAAGATATCGGCCAATTGCTCGTCAGATCGCACGGGAAGAAGATTTAGAAGACGTTCCTGAATTTTCTCACGAACGACGTGGCAGTCAAGTTCAATATGTTTAGTCCGTTCGTGAAAGCTCTGGTTATGAGCTATGTGCCTTGCAGACTTGTTGTCGCAGTACAAGGCTGGGATTCCTGTCTCTTCGACCTGAAGATCCTTTAGGAGATAACTCAGCCACTGTATTTCACATACAGTGGTTGCAAGAGCTCTATATTCAGCTTCAGTGGAGGATCTGGAAACAGTCCTCTGCTTTTTAGACTTCCAGGAGATAAGGGAAGATCCAAGGAAAACACAGAATCCTGTTGTGGATCTTCTGGTGTCAGGGCACGTTGCCCAGTCTGAATCGCTAAAAGCCTTTAGCTGCATAGGAGAATCAGCCGCAAAAAACAACCCCTCAGATGGTTTGGACTTTATGTACCTGAGAATGTGCTGTATAGCACGATAGTGGTGATCAGTAGGTGAGTGTACGAATTGGCTAAGCAAATTAATTGAGAAACATAAATCGGGTCTAGTATTTGTGAGGTATAGCAACTTCCCTATCAGCCTTCTGTAAGGTCTTGGATCATCCAGGTAGTTGTCAGGCTTGTATAGTGAACTTGTATCACTCAGGAAGGGAGTAGATGAAGGTTTGCACCCCAACATTCCTGTTTCTTCCAGTATGTCCAAAGCATATTTTCTCTGACATAGGTGGATACCCTTTTTAGATCTGGCCACTTCCATTCCTAGGAAGTATTTGAGCTCTCCAAGATTCTTTATTCGAAACCTATTATGTAGAAGCTTCTTTATGCAATTGATTTCCACCATGGAGTTTCCTGCTAATACAATATCATCAACATATACAAGTAGAGCAGTGAAACTTGTAGGTGTCTTTCTAATGAACAATGAATGATCAGACTTAGATTGAGTGTAATTAGCATTTATAAGGAAAGAAGAAAGTTTTTCAAACCATTGCCTGCTGGCCTGTTTTAAACCGTATAATGACTTAGTTAGTTTGCAAACCTGTCCCCTATTTGAGACATTCAAACCTGGGGGTGTCTCCATGTAGACTTCCTCATTGAGGTCTCCATGTAGAAAAGCATTGTCAACGTCTAGTTGGTGTAGGAACCAGTTGTTTGAGGCAGCTAGAGCAATAAGTAACCGAACTGTGGTAAGTTTAGCCACAGGGGAGAAAGTGTCAAGGTAATATATGCCCTCCTGCTGTGTGTAGCCTTTTGCCACCAAACGGGCTTTATACCTTTCAATACTTCCATCAGCCTTATATTTTGTTTTGTACACCCATTTGCATCCTATAGCAGTTTTTCCTGGAGGTAGTGAAGTCAAAACCCAAGTGTCATTGTCTTGCAGGGCTTTGATTTCTCTCTGCATTGCCTGTACCCATTCATTCATGTTTTTGGCCTCACTGTAGGATTTGGGTTCCTTATTTCCAGTGACAGCCATAGTATATCTTAAATGTTTTCCTGAAAAATTGTCACAGCCCAAGAGATCAGAAATCGGGTATGGAGTCTTAAAAGAATTCTTTACAGTCAAGGATTGGTTGACCTGATGAACATAATCCTTCAAATATTCAGGAGTCTTTCTGGGTCTATCAGATCTCCTACATCTCTGATTTTCTTGGCTATTCTCTGTGTTGTCGCTGCTGCCTCCATCATTAAAGAGCAGTTGGACTTCCTCTGGGTCAGTGACATCTGACCCTGCTTGTCTGTCAGCGTCAGTGGTATAGGGATCCTTTAGAAGGTCATTAAGGATGTTAGCTCTGTCCTTTTCAGCATGACTGTCTTCCTGCTCACCTGCGGATTTTTGTAGGGAAAAATGTCTTCATGGAAGATGACATTTCTGCTTATGATGAGTTCCTTGGTGTTGATGTCAAGCACAATATAGCCTTTCACACCATTTTTGTACCCTAGGAAGACTCCCTTTCTAGCTCTAGGGTCAAGTTTGCTTCTGTTATTGGTAAGAGTAGATGCAAAACACAAACATCCAAAGGTTTTGAGGTTTAAATATGTGGGGGGCAGATTGTAGAGAATGTCATGGGGAGTTTTGTTGTTAAGAGTGATGGTAGACAGTCTATTTATGAGGTAAACAGCATGACCAATAGCATAAGACCAGTAGGCATTAGGAATATTAGCTTGAAAAAGAAGACCACGGGTGACATTTAGTATGTGTTGATGTTTTCTTTCAACAACAGAGTTTTGTTCAGGTGTTTCTATACAACTCTTCTGATGATTAATTCCATGCAAGTTATAGAAATCCACACAATTGAATTCAGGGCCACTATCTGATCTGATAGTTTTAACCGTTTTGTTAAATTGATTTTTAATCTTAACAACAAAATTTTGTAATAAATCTCTAGTTTGCCCTTTATTGTTTATCAGAAAAATCCATGTGTGTCTACTGTAGTCATCTACTATGGTAAGAAAATACCTATGACCATGAACCGAAATGGTACTAAGAGGGCCCCATATATCACAATGCACAATTTCAAAAGATTCAACAGTGACAGAAATACTCTTAGAGAAGGGCAATTTTCGTTGTTTAGCAAAGTGGCAGGTATCACAAACAATGTCAGTGTCAATTTTAACATAAGGAAAATTCTCACAAATCTGTTTTGTAACCCTGTCCCCAGGATGGCCTAGCCTATAATGCCACAAATTTACATCAGTGTTCTTAAAAGAGAAAGCAGTATTAGCAATGTATCTTTGGTCAGGTTTAGGAAAAGCTTGTAGGTAATAGAGTCCCTTCCAGGAGTTAGCACATCCAATCATCTTCAAAGTATGGTTCTCCTTTATCTGACAAGTCTTAGAAGTAAAGGTTAGGCTGCAGTCCAAATCTTTAATGAGACTTTGGACAGAAATTAAATTGAAACAAAATTCAGGAATATAAAGGACATTAAAAATGATAAAGTTTTTGGAGAACTGTACTGTTCCTGCATGCTCAGCAGTGAGAACAGTGTTGTTTGGTAATTTAACAGAGATAGGTTTAATCTTGAAAAAAGTGACAAAGTTTGTCCTATCATGGGTCACATGATCTGTGGCCCCAGTGTCTATTATCCAGGAAAGATTACCTTCTCTATTTTCAGTGTCATTCCTTTGAACTTGATTGACTTTGTGGGTAGGCTCATCAATTTTATCCATCATTCGGAGAAGCTTTTGCATCTGTTCTGCTGTAAAAGAGTTGAAAACATTACCATTAACAGTACCATTAACAGTTTGCTGTGTGCTTGGAGTCCCTTCTGATTCAGTCTTGTTTTGGCATGCATTGATAGAGTTCCAGTCAGCCTTTTTATCTTGATTGTTTTCACCCTTTTTGTACCAAGGAGGATACCCGTGCTTAGAGTAGCACTCATCTATAGTGTGGTTCATTTTGTTACAGTATGAGCACTGTTTACCATAGTTAGGATTTCTACCTCTTCCTCTTCCTTGACCACGAAATCCAGAACCCCTTCCTTGGCCTTTCCACTGACTGTTTTTGTCAGTCACATTTGCCAGGATCTTTGTATCTGCAGAGTTGTGCTTTTCCTGTCTTTCTTGTTGCATAATGAGGGAGAAAACCCGGTTAATATTTGGAAGGGGGTCCATCAGGAGGATCTGTGTTTTAACAGTATTATAAGAATCATTTAACCCCTTTAAAAAGCACATCACATGCTCCATTTCTCTATACTTCAAGGAGACTCTTGACAGATCACAGCTGCATGGAATTTTGCATGTACAAGTGGGTATGGGTCTTAAAGACTCCAACTCTTCCCATAGAATCTTTAGATCAGTAAAGAACTGGCTAACTCCTCTCTCTCCTTGCCTAATGGAATGTATTTCTTGAAGTAAATCAGAAATCTTGAAGTAGTCACCCTTGGAAAATCTTTCTTTTAATTCATCCCACAATTCCTTGGCTTCCTCAATGTATATGACACTTTCTGCAATCTGTGGTGACAGAGTCTTTGTTATCCAAGACAGAATCATCACATTGCATCTCTCCCATGCATCAAACAATGGGTCAGTTTTCTGGGGTTTCTTTATAGACCCATCAATGAATTTTATCTTATTCTTGGAGAGCAAAGCTCTCCTCATACTTCTGCTCCAAGAGGAGTAGTTGCTGTCATTCAAAATCTGAGTAACCAGTGTGAACCCAGGGTTCTCACCTGGATGTAGATAATAGGGGCTGGATGGATTGGAAAATTGGTCCATCTGTTCCATGGTGGAAGAAACGCAAGAACCAGTCCAAGAAGATACCAAGACAAGGAAGGATACCAAGATCAGGGCCAACGGAAGCAGAGCAGGTACTAGACCTGCTCTGATACCATTTTACAAACGGCCCAACACTGTGCACTTAAACCAGTGTGCGGCCCAGTCCAACATGCTTTGGCTTATTCCAGACATTGCAATGTCCACGGTGGCAGAAGCACAACCCGAGAAATCTAAGTGAGAAGAGAGAGGGCAGAGCGTCGAGAAGCTTCCCTTCGAATGGTGTTAGGCGAGCGGCGTCCAGGAGCAGTCCGGCGACGGTGGAGGAAGCTGCTCACAGTGATGATGAAGACAAAAATGGAGACGACAGCGAGAGAGGTAAGAAAAACTATTTCTTGTATTATTTTGATGTGAGTGAAAAATTACAATCTATGTTGTTTTTTATGAAACTGAAACAAAGAAGCTCTATTTATAGAGCTTCTGTAACAAACCATAACAAAAACCAGTAACCAACCATAACAAACTAATAATAGTAGAATACAAGACTACTGTCCTTTGTTGACAGTAGTAAATACTCATTCCCAATAAAAAGCATTAGACATCAATAAACTTATTATTTAACTTTATTTCGTATTTATGTTGTTTACGTTTAATTTAGTTCTTCTCAAACTTAATATAACTTAAATTTAATCATTATTTAATATGATTTTAAGCATGTAATATCTGAATAATTTGATTCATGTTTTGTGGTTGATTGTTGATAATATTTGAATCATGTAATTTATATGTTGGTAAACTATAAACTTAGATATTCTCAAAATTGATGTCATTTAAATTAAAATGTTATTGATATGATTCTAGGTTTCACAATATTTTGACGTTGGTCATTGATAATATTTCTTGATAATAAAATAGTGATTTGGATAACCTTGATGTTAATAAAACATATCACTAGAAAATTATATGAAAATATTGGTTGATAGTATCAATTGACACTTCTAATATTCTTTTACAAATGAATTTATATTACGTGTTTAAAATTTAATTATATTAAATAATTAATGGATGTACTTGTTATTGTTAGTAATTTCATTTACATTTGATGACATATTCAAAACTTATGACAATTTTCATTTTTCATAAGTAATTTTTATTTAGATGGTTTACATTCATAATTTATCCACACATATATTTGTTAGTAATTTTCTACAGTATTTTCGTATAAAAATCTTGTAAATAAATACTGACAAATGTTGATATTTACTAACAAATTTGTGTCCTTCAAAAAGCTTATTTGTCACCAAAATTTTGAACTTACAAATAAAAATTAACCGTTGGTCGTTGATAATAGACAATTTTTTTTTGTGACTAACATATATTTATGTGCTCGGAAATATATGGATATCTTTTAGTAGACTTATATAATAAATATAAAACAAAAGATAAAGAATTGAATTACAAGGTGGAAACGTATATGAATGACTGACTTAGTAATGACTATGATATATCATTGTGTTACATAGGGGTAGTTTAGTGTTTTTTTTTTCAAAGACAATGAATAACCGTTTGAGACAATTACTTTCTATAGCCACGAGATCGTCATATTGTTTACCAATGGTCAAAATATCGTAGTTTTGCCTCTACAAGGTTTGATTGTCTAAGGTGATGAGTAAAAAGCCTAAAATTACATTCGTAGTTACTTTCCTCCATCAATTCAAAGAGTTTTAATTTTTCACGTATTAAATATATATATATATATTTCGTCTTACATATTGTTAATTAGTGTAATATATTCCTTATTATTCAACTAAAAAACCAACAAATAGTAAGTGGAATCAATTTCTCATTTTGAAGAATCCTTAGTTGAAGTTCATTATTACTTTTAAGGACGGATAAAAAATCTAAATTGTCGAATCCATTTTATAACTATCTAAATCTATATTATTTTACGTATTTAAGTATGTTTAAATGAATTTAATTCAAATTTAAATTTATATTTTTGGATTTTACATACATCTATTTAATTAGATTTACATAAGGTATAAACTAACTATTTTTTTTTTAATTTTGAAAATTTAAAAACAAGACGTGTCTACTTTATTTCAAGTTATAAAATGTTAAGTTGAGCTGGCTCGATCCAATCAAAGTCAACACAAGTTGATTTGGGCTTAGATCGAACTAAGTTAATTTGGATTCAAGTTGAATTAAGTTGGTAAAGCTCAATTCAAACAAGTTAGAGTTAGGTCCAAGTCAAGTTGAGTTAAAACAAGCACAAATCAAGACTAGTTGGGCAAGTCGACATTCAGTCAAGTAAGGTTGGGTCCAAGTTCATTTGATTTAAGGTTGGCTCATGTTTAGTTGAGTTAGGCTAAAGCTAACTTGGACCTCATCCCATTAAGACCAATTTGGGTCTCGCTTCATCAAACCAAGTTAGGCCCAACTTAATGAAGATCAGGTTAAACAAACCCAATCAAAACCAGGTTAGGCTCAGCTTGACCAAGATCGAGGTGAATCGTGCCCGAGTTGGCCTAGTCCTAGGTTATGTCAAGTCGACCCGAACTCAAGTTATGCTAAGTTGACATGGGCCCATGTTGAGGCGAGTTTATTCCAATTTAGGTCAAGTTAAATAGAGTTCGTCTCAACCCAAGATGAGTCTAGTTAATTAGGCTCAGGTCGAGTCAAATTGAACTGAGACCAAGTCAAGTTAAGTCAACTTAAGTCGAAGTCGAGTCGAGTCAATTGGAGCCTAATCGAGTCAAGTCTGATTTTGCCCAACTTTAGTCGAGTTGACTTGGGTCCAAATAGAGTCATGTAGGTCCAAATTTAGGTTAAGTTGATTAAGTGTGTGGCCAATTCCAACTTAATCAATCTTGCCCTTGGTCTAGTCAAACTCCCCTGAGATTAGATTGAGACAATTCAATCCAAGCCTAGGTCAAATTAAGCCAACTTGGGACTGATTGAGTATAGTTAACTTGGGCCTAAATTGAGCACAATTGACTTGAGGATAGGTCAAGTTAAGTTCATCCTAAGCTAAGTCAAGTCGAGTCAGGATAACTTCTTATTAGCGGTTTTAGATGGGTCCATTTTCATTATAGTGAAGGTTGACCCATGTTTAATCGAGTTGGGTTACACCCAGATTATTCTTAGTTAGACTAAGACCAGGTCAAGTCCGACCCATGTTGACTCGAATCAACTCAAGCCTATGTAGAGCCAAGTTGGCCCAGACATAGGTTGAACTGAGCTGACTTATGCCTATTCGAGCAAAGTCACCATGGGATTAAATCGAGCCAAGTTTAGTCGATCTAGGTTAAATTGGGCTAAAGTGGGGTCAGGTCAAATTCGGCTAGGTCGATTCAAGGCGAGTTTGGTCTGTGTTTGCGTATTTGAGTTCATATTTGTTGTTAGTTCATCAACAAATTCATAGATTTAGGTTTCATACATGTCATTTTTTAGTTTCTTGCCAAAATTTTGATTTTAGTAGGATTTATTTACCATTTTTTATGTGTGACCTTATACACCTTTAAAGGAATCTCTAAAATCAGATTTGTGATGTATGATTATGTGATTTATGCTATGGAAAGTTACAATAAAAAAAAAGACAAAATAGCTAAATGAAAAGTAACAAAAAAAAGTACAAAAAGCAAAAGTAAAAAATAAAAAGCAAAGTACATTTCACACTACCACTACTACTTTTTGGTGTGCATTTGTATGATGATTTGGTGACTGGTTTTCACCTGAAATTCACATCCCAAACCTCTGTTCCAGCAGATGGTCCATGTCATTTGATGCAACAAAGTTGGCCAAGTGTCACATGTACTCAAAAATTGGCTAAAGGACAAAAAACATCTTTTTTGCCCTAGTAATTTTTTAGTTTTTGTGATCTTATTTAGAGCTTTCCTTAGGAATTTCTTTTGAGTGTTGAACCTTTATTTTTAACCATTTATTTGCTTGCTTGTCTCCTTGCTAATCTTGGTTTTGTCACCTAAAAATTCCATTTGAGATAGCATTGTTCATTTTGACCTTTTTTTTGCTTTTCTCCTTGGCTCTTTTTCATCTTTTGGTGGTGTTGATCTCTTTTGGTATAGGTTTTTCGTCCTAGAGGTGATCCAACACCTTGGAGCTAGTATCTTAAGTGAAGAAGGCCTTGTGGAGAGCTTGAAGTCTTTGTTGAAAACAAGAAGACGTATATACTTAGTGAGGAAGAGAGATTTCATTGTATTTTCTTTGCATTGTAAAATTGTCTTTGCATTCTCTTTGGTTTGTAATATTTGGCTTGTTAGGAGATTGTCCTAACAAGAACATTGGACACTTATTATTTAAGCATTATTTGTAGTTGGTGGGTAAAAGGGAACCAAAGTTCCTTCTAATTCATCTTTAGGCCACATAATGTAGATTCATTACTTTTCTTAATTGTGGTAGTTTAGTGTGTGTTTACTTGTAGTCTAAGTTTGAGTCCCTTTGAGAAGTTTGGTGCAAAGGAACTTGAGATAAACTTTGGCTAGGAAAGACTTGATTTCTAAGCAATCCATTATGATTTACCTCTCTTTCTTGGAAATGAACTTAAGTCTCTTTTGCTTCCTTAAATCTCTTAAGGAAACCTATTTGGAATTCAAGTTTTTTTGTTGTATTGCATATTTTCAAAACTTTGAGAATTTCTAAGACTGCATCCTATGAAATTGGTAGTAACTCTAGTGAAGAGGTCAAACCCACTTTGAAAAACTTGGCCAAAGAGCTAAAGTCACTAAAAATTTGGCAAAAGCAAGAAGTTATTTTGAAAGAAAAAGAAAAGATGAAAAAAGAAGAATATCTTGCTAAATTGGATGAGGAACTTAAAATTCTCAATGAAAAACAAGAGAAACCCCAAGAAGAGATAAGAAAAAGCAAGAGTAGAAGTAGAATTCATACTAAGAGGAGTTCAAGGACTCTAACTCAAATTACACACACTCCTTCACACCATGAAGTAGATAGTATGGTTCTTAACCAATATTATCAACCTCCATCACATAGAGTGAGGAGAGAGCGTGAAAGGGAGAACCCTCCTAGAGAGATTAGGGTGGATCTTTCCCTTATCCATGGAAAGGAAAATGTAGAGGTTTATTTAGATTGGGAGATGAAGGTAGAACAACTTTTTGAATGTCATCAAGTGAGTGAAGAAAGAAAAGTCTCCCTAGTCACCCTAAGTTTCCAAGGGAATGCCTTACATTGGGAGCTATATCCTTCATATGCTCACTATTATAACATTTGTTTTAACTTGTGTAATAAAATAAGTATTTGACCCTAGTGGAGAAGCGCACAAAAATTCCAAAGAAGATAAGGAAGTTTGCCTTGTTCCATGTCGAAGATTTGAGGGAAAATCTTTTTCAAGAGGAAAGGAATGATGGAAAATGCCCTAACCATGGTCAAGCACTTTCAAGAGAGTAGAAGTCATCCATGAAGATGGTATCAACTCTACCTTGTGAGTCACCTTTAGAGCCATCATGGAGCATGGATTGAAGAGTAGTGTAGGATATATAGGTCATTGTATTCGACCATGTAGTGTAGGTTTGTTTAAGGCCTGTATTAAGGCTTAAGTAGCATAGGATTCTCCTTAAGTTAGATATCCAAACCAAGTGGAAAGTGTGTCATGTATCATGCTTCCATTGTGGAGGATTTGATTTTTAAAAGTGGTCACATGACACTTTAGGAGTGGAGAGGATTTCTTTTTGGTAGTGGCCACATGTCCCTCCACCATTGGAGAGAATTTTCTTTTAGTAGTGGTCATATGGTACTCTAGGAATGAAGAGGATTGTGTTTTGTGAGTGGCCAAATGTCCTCCCATCATTGCAAAGGATTTGTGGACACTTGTCCACTCCTTAGAAGGTCTCATTTTTTGCCAATAAGAGCAAATGTGGGAAATCATGTTTTTAGGATTAGAAGGAGACATCATTGGCTTATAAATAGAGGTGTCTCCACCCTTGTATTTCATCTTGGATTAATGTAATGTTATGCTGTCAAATTATGGCCATACACTTCCTAGATTAAGACTAGAGCAACCCTAAAGGTCCCTCTAGTCACCTTCCTCCTTGAGTAGCCGCATCTCTCTTGGAGCCATCACAAACCACCTCACCATCACCATACACACCAAAAATCGTGAGCTTCTACCCCTTTCACCACCATAGCTCATCAACCTTGGACCTTTTCCCACACCATTTTCGCACCATAACTCCAAAGAAACACTCATTCATGCATATCTCCTAGTTTTGGCCCAACCTAACTAAGGAGGTTGCTATCAAAGCGTTATCGATTTTAAATAAGATTAAAGAAGGGATTATTTCAATAAAATAAAATAATCTACGTAAAGAAGTGTTTTTTATACCGAAAGATAACACACATACATAATAGAAGGATGACACTAGTGTAATGGTAGTTTATCATACCATAATATAAAACAAGTCTTTAGGCTAAAGTTGGAACAATAGTCTAGTATCACTTATAGACTACGATTCTCCCAATCATTGTAGTCTATTATTACTTATACACCACGGTTATCAAATAATTAGATTCTATCATCACTTATAGACTACGGTTTTCTTAATAAATATAGTGTATTATCATAGACAACGGTTCTTTTAATAACCATAGTCTATTATTTTGTTAGAGTTTTTTTTAATATTTGTTCCTAATTAAGTAACTTGGACAAAAATAAAACCAGAACTAAATCTTAGTTGGTTTGCCCTTGAATATATTATATTCAGAGTATAAACTAAAATCCACTAGTTAAGGTTCACTTACATAAAAATGGAAATTGCACAAATTTTTGTATCTAGGCTCAAACTGAAAACTAAGATTCACTTCATATAACAACAACTCAATCTCAACATCAAACAAACTAAATTTGTGTATATAATAAACCAATTATAGAAAAATTATACTTAACAATATATTCAAACAATAAATAATATAAATAATACAAATAATTCAAATAATAAAATTATAATCATATGAAAAAAATATTATATTCATTAAAATTTTTGAAGAGGGAGTGCAAACTTGGGAACGTACTTGAATGAGAACGAATGTGGGTACTAAGGGAAGCAAGAATATAGGTGGTCACTGCTACGTAAATAGTCAAACATGAATAAAGGTGTAGGGTTTTGAGTTAGGCAAGAGGAGAAAAACAAATGAAGGAGGAAGAAAATGAGAAAGAAGGAGATGCGAGCGTAAACATATCATGGCATGCAAAGAACGACCACTTGACTCTGACTGTCCGGACTGTATGAATTTTGTGTAGCTACGACGTTTGTGCACTCGAGTGATGTAGTAACTAGGATACCCTCAACAGCAGCCACCTGAGGTTAATCCATTCCGTCCAAGTTAACCTTATGGACTAGGACCTCCTGCCATTCCCACACATGACCTACTCCTCTCTACGTGAGAATGAGTAATCACGAAATATCAGAATAAATGTCCGCTAAGCTTTGCCCACATTCATACTTTACCATTCAATAACCACTTTCTGAGATATTCCTCCCCGGAATACTCTTTCATAACCAAACTTATACTTCATCATCAATATATTCAACCGAAATAAGATCACACTTCCTCATCATACCACAAGTCCGAATGGAATAACACTCCATAGAAACTAACATGACAGAGCGCTATTTACAAATGGATCCGCTTCAATGCACTGACCCTTAAGAGTTCAAACCGAACGCCACGCATCCTAGGCCGAGTACTAAGACTCTAGGCCGAACACCATTTAGAGACTGATACTGTTTGACACCAAATACTAATACTAACGAGATACTATGAAGAAACGAACGCTATTGAGTTTGGGCGAACGCTCTTATTTTAAAAACGGTAATGATAGATTACTGAGACGAGACCGAGCACTTGGTTTAAGACCGAGCACTGTAGAAACTGAATACTATTGAACGAGCACTGGTCCAAGACCAAGCACTTATCAAGAACGAGTGCTATTGAGACCGAACGCTTGGTCCAAGATCGAGCACTACTAAACTTAAATAAAATGAAGGAATATATATACAAATACGCCACACTTATTTTTAACGAAAAATAACAATATCATCTACGACTTTACGTATTATAGAATACATTAACTAAAATGTTTAGGAAACATAAAGAAGAACTATACTTAGACCGAACGCTCATTTACATATATCTAATAATATAAAACGATCGTCATTAACTAAATTCTCTCCAGAAGAAGAATTTAGTTTAGACGGACGCTCAAAGGAAAACCGAATGGTCAATACTGACTCTCGGTTACAGTTTACATAATTCTGCAGAGTATTACAGAATGACTCTCAGACAATATCCCTAAAGCATGAGAATTCAATTAAGACCCTACACTTCCATGAAGAATCGAACGATCACGAATGATGTTCGACCACAATTACAAAATTTTACTCAGAATACTGCAGTTTGAAGATAAAAACCCTATTTCAACTCAGTCCACACCATTTATCAATCATCCACCCACACATCCAAACGTGCAGTAATACGAATATTTCATATTCATCAAATAATCAAACAAAGTATCATACGAACATACAACCATTCAGAACAAGAATCTTAATCAAATTATATAAGTTTCCCTTACCTCTAAACGTAGCCGAACGCTCACAGATGTAGAATAGGGTTCACCTTTACCAGTCTTATGCACTTAGAGCCCACCGATTTAAAACTAAACCAAATTCAAGACCAAAGTTTCTATCAGAATAATATAATACATTCATGCAACCAGATATCTGGGTTTGCATGTGAAAGGAAACGAACGTTCTAGGGAGAAAGTAACTCACCGGCTTAGAACCACAACTCGATCGGTTTAAATGAAAGCCCTTGACGCTGGGATAGTTCAAACAGTGCCTGAGTGGTGATCGGAAGAAGAAAAGGATGAGAATCCTTAGAGAGAAGGTGGAGATGGTAGAGAGAAGGAGGAGATTCAGAAGGTTGAAGATGAAGGGTGTATGCAGAAAGTGGCACGAAATTTGAAAGCTTAAGTTTTACTCCTATCGTCAAAACCGTTCGTCCAATCTGTATCACACACCTGTCTTCCACTTTCTGAATTTCAGACACCCCTTTCGCTTACACATGTACTCCACTAAGTTGGGGTTTTAAGGGTTCTGACTTTTAAAATTTGTCCTGATGGCCGAGCGTTTTTTAGGCTTGATGATCGAACGCTTGTGAGGCCTGATGGCCGAGCGTGTTTGAGGCTTGATGACCGAGCGCCTGTGAGATCTGATGGTCGAGCGTCCTTGAGGCTTGCTGACCGAGCACCTGTGAGGCCTAATGGTCGAGCGTCTTTGAGGCTTGATGACCGAGCACCGGTGAGGCCTGGTCGAGCGTCTTTGGGGCCGAACACAGAATCGAATGCATGGGATGCCAAAGGGCTGAATACATGTAAATCCGAACGATCAAATGCATTTGATAAAACGTGATGGTAGTGTCATAAACGTTTGACATCGAACGAGTTAAACAATGCATGCTTTGAGCAAAGAGGAAAAACCCTAACAATTAATGAAAGAAAGCATGTATCTTAAAGAAGATTTTGAAGAACAAATTCCATACATGAGAGTTTCAAAAGTATTACATTGATTCCCCAACAACAATAAAGGTTTAGTTCATCATATTCATGGTGAAACTAGATGAAATACAATGAAAGAGTGAAAAGATAGAACCCTAGAAAGTGAGAAAGGAGCCTTAGAATCAGAAATCCTCCTCCAAGGGGTGAAAGAGTGTGTTTTTGCTTCCTCCGAGCCAAAGATACTTGACCTAGGTTAACTAAAGCCTTATATAATATTCTAAAAATTATAGAAAAGTGAGCCCAAGCCCATCAGAATGCCGCTCAGCGGTAAATACCGCTCAGCGGTAAGTGCGCGACTTCTATTCTGCCCCTCAGCTGCAGTTTTGCCCCTCAGCGGTGACTACGCGTCTTCAAAGTGCCACTCAGCGGTAAATGGCGCTGAGCGGTACTTGCGGTTTCTTCCTTTTTTTTGCACTTTTTCTTCCTTTTTTGAATCCAACTCTTAGCTCCTTCACTTCTTTCACTCAATTCATCTCAAAAACCTGCAAAAGCAAGGAAATCAAGCATAAAACGTGTCCAACTCTCTTATTTCCAAAAACATAAGCAAAAGCATGATTCCAAACTAGTTTCTAAGTCATAAAGGTTATTTTTTATATCAATTTAAGTATAAAAATAACATTTTTTTCAACTGTTATCACAACCCCAAACTTAGAACTTTGTTTGTCCTCAAGCAAACAAGATGTAAATCAATCTTCTAATAATCCATACAATGGTTCACCATATTCAAAATTACTTCTTTCAAGACAAGTAAATACTCAAATTAGCTCTTCACAAATACTTCAATCAAGATGTGCACATGCTTTAGTGTTCACACAATCACATAATATCCAACAAATGTTATTTTCATGAATGATCAATCAACTAAGCATAGATGTTCCTATGTGTTCATGGAATCTTTCCGTACTAGATAAAGTGTTTCACTCAAACACAAAAGTGTATAAGAGGTATTCAGTCATCCACTCTACTATCACAATGTCACATGAATTAACTTTGTCTTCCATTTAACTAACGTCAAACAACTTCACAAGTAAATGTCATCACAAGGACTTTTCTATGGCTTATAATGTGGCTGGGCTAACAAGAAAATTGGTTTTTCTAGATCACAAAATCCTTGAGTCAAGTGAATCAACTAAACAAAATCATTCTTCCTTCTTCCCAACTTTCTTTTTGCATTGAGCCTTTCTCTTTTTCTTTCTTTTGTTCTTTTTATTTTTATTTTTTTATTTTCACATGCTTAACTCTTGGCTCAATGCTTGTTATTTTCCCTTTCTAGATTTTCCAACAACCCCAAACTTGAACATTTATCAATACCAAAAAATGTTCTCAATTCAACTCAAGGTAAAGCCTTTCAAAAAGGGTTTTCAAATTATGTTCAAAGCTAAAGGTGCAAAGGATAGAACACATAGTGTTCTCTTTTAGTGGGCTAAAATCATGCATCTTGGCTAAAAAGGGTTACCAACAAATGGCCTTGATCATCTGACACATACAAGCAAGTCATTCATGCTTTCAATTTCATAATATTCAATCAAAACTCTGGATCTCAAAACCTCACATATAGGCTCATTTTTCCATTCCACATATACATCCTGCTTAGCATCATAATCACAATCACAACATCATGCATTTGTTCACAAAGCTTGTGAACCACCTGTATCTCAGCATATAATATGCACATTCTCAACATCAATCAAGATTAAAGCATCATCAAGCATTACTTATCACACAACAGTCGCAAGCAAACCATCATAACAGATAAAGCTTCAAATTGAGTACATCAACCCTATTCTACTTAACAGAAGCAAATAAGTTCAACAATACAAAACAAAAGATAGAAAAGATCTTGCTCTAGTACTGATAGCATTCATCAGTAAATGTTATCTCATCTCCTCATCAGCCTGTGCTGTCATCTGTATCTTCCTCCTCTTCATCATCTTCAGCATCCTCAAATGCGTCATCATCATCATCGTCTTCATCTTCCTCCATAGCTGAAGCTTCAGTTGCTCCAGCTCTGCTGCCCTGTGCATTCTCCTTTAGCCATGCCACCACATTATGGAACTCGTCCATAGTCCACCTGTGTACTGGGTGTATCATACATCCCAATGATCATCTCCGCAATGGCCACCTGCCCTCTGTGGATGGACTGCATCTGAGCATCTATAAGAGACATATACATGTCCCTCATCTGGAATGGCTCTGCCTCATGAGCCTCTGCAAATGCCTGACTCTGTGCTGGTCCTCTCCCTCTGCGAGAACGGTGTGGTGGAACTGGCTGAGCTGCCTCCTCACCTCCACAGTACTGCTTATAATAAGCCTCATCAATGGCTTTCCTCGGCCTCTCAAATGGTGGAGCAGAGATGTTCGCTCCAGCTATCTCACACAGGTGCGTAATCAAGGAGGGATGCCCTAAAGGTGTCTTGTTGTTCATAGTGTTGGCACACACTTATATCTCATTGGCTATCACTTGGCCAATGTTAATGCTCATATTTCTGAGCACACAGTAGAGAAGAAGTGCCCTGTTGATAGTGATGCTGAAACATAGGATCACGGCTGAATGTTGGCATGAGAGAATGTCATCCAATACTTTGCCAGAGGAGTTAAATCGGTCCTCCTAATGTTCACCACTGCACCATTTATGTTCCTCTGGAAGTGTCCTCCAGGTACACATAAAACACTCTTCACATCATCAAAATCAGTTCCTTCCTCCATATAAAGAGTGAACTAACACTGCTCACCAGCCCATTCAGTACCTAAAAATTTGTTAATCGAGTCAGGATCATACCGAATGGTGTGGCCTCTAACATAGCTTAGGTAATCTTTAGTAGGATGATCATCCAACCTCCTGGCATTGGTGTAAAATTCTTTCACTACTGCTATGTTAGCTGGTGCAGGGTATTTGGCTAATCTCCTCCAATTTCTGCTCATCAGTTGCTCACCAAACTGTGGAGCAAAGTTAGGAATCAGTCCAGCTTTCCTTTCCATCAGGAGCCTCCTATCTTGGACAATCTTAAAATGCTTCCCATGCTTGCGAGAAAGGAACCTGCTAGAATGGGTGTGTTTTGGTTCCTTATCCTTTCTCTTGGAAGCTGTAGTCTTGAATCTTTTGCTTGAAGAAGAGGTCATCCCTACATCAAACACAAATCACAAAACCACAAAACATGTTGTTAACCATTAGTACCATAAACATCATCCCAAAACCATGCCAAACCATCATTGAGGGCAAACAGAACCCCTCAGCGCAACCAGCAAGCAAAAGAGCCTTAAAAGCACCTCTGCAAGAATAGCGCTCAACGGAAATTTCTGCTGAGCGGCGATTCTGAAGATTTTTCAAAACTCAATTTTAACCCATCCTAACTCCACCCACATGCAATCTTTCTAGTTCCAGACCCAAATCAAACATTTTAATCGGTTCAAACAACAATTAACTCATCAAATTATGCATAAAAATCAAAATCTCTAAAGAATCATGCTTAAACTACTATGTTCAAATCAATTCATGCATTCAAGAACCCTAGAATTAAAATTGCTTGAACTTACTTGGGTGGAGATGCTAGATAAATAGAAAATGCTTTGGGAATTTGAAGAAAATAGTCCCCCAATTGCAGTACTCTCACTAAACCCCAAACTTGGATGGAACCCTAGTGAGAAAGTGAGTTTTTATAAAGGGGGAAGAGGAAAAGTGGAGAGAACACTTAGAAAAGTGCTTGAGAGTGTGTGAGAAGAGTGAGATCTGAAAATAGAACCAAAACCGCACTCTAGGGTATAAAAATACCTAAATGGGCCTAATCCCGCTAAGGGCAAATAGTCCAACCCAAGTCTGCAGTGATACCGCTCAGCGGAAATTTCCGCTGAGCGAAACTTTCGTGACTTTCTTTCCTTCTTCCTAGCTTGCCCTATGTGCCTTATACTCATGCCCCTGACTCACTCCATGCAATTAATTTCTCACTTCACTCAAACATTCAATCCCTATCATGCAACTAAAGCAGAATCAAAACAAATAACAAAGATAAAATGAATCAATTGGGTTGCCTCCCAGGTAGCACTTGTTTAACGTCACGAGCCTGACCCAAAATCCACTAACACTCATCAGTAGGTGCAAATCTTTCTTACCAACACCCATCAGTAGGTGTAACAAACCTGTTTAATAAACCTAGTATCCTTTAGTAGATACTTAACCACCTAGCATCCATCAGCAGATGCTATACCCAAAAATTTCAACATAAAAATATTGTCTAAAGTTTATAAAATTACATCACCAAAATCAACAATAAAATAAGAATTAATGTTCTGAAACCACTAGGGTGCCTCCCAGAAAGCGCTCTTTTAACGTCATTAGCTTGACCCAATAAAATTCAAGTTCCATCTTCCATGTTGGTGTTCATCTTTTTATCATCACACCAACTCATCAACTACTTCCGATCCACCTCTTTGACTCTTCTCGAATGTGGAGATTCTATCTCTATCACTCCATTCTCTTTATAGTCTTTCACAACCCACAACTTGTTCTTGAATCTTACATGTTTACCAAGTTTTGGTTGTGCTTACATCAAGTCATCATGAACCGTCCTTCCTTTGCCATCTTTTTCTTCTTCCCTAATCTGAAACAAGAAACAATTTTTACCTTTAAAGTCCGGCTTTGCATCTTTAGGACTAGTCATGGGTACATCTTGACATGTAGCTTTATGACTAGCCTTTTCCTTTTTCATCTATTGCTCTTCTTTGAAGACATCAACAACCACCCTTTCTTCTTGGTCTTGAAGTATCACTATTCCTTCATCTACATCAATGATGTACTTAGCCATTTTCATAAACGGTCTTCCAAGAATAATTGGCACCCTATCATCCTCCATCTTTATCACCACAAAGTCCATCAAGAATTGTAATTTTCCTACACAAACCATAACATCCTCTGCTATACCATAAGGATTCATTGAAGATACATATGCTATTAGCAAAGTCATGTTTGTTGGCTTGATGTCAACTCCACCAATTTGCTCAAGTAAAGATAAAGGCATTAGATTGACACTTGACCCTAAATAAAGTAGGGCTTTCCTTACCTTTTTCCTCCCTATGACGCAAGGAATGGTGAAACTTCCTGGATCTTTCACTTTTGGAGGGAATGATCTCTTCTTAGCAACTTTGCACTCATTAATCTCCTTCTCTATATATCTTTTTCTTTTGGAGATTTGATTCATATGATTTACCTGAGCTGAAAATTGTTGCCATGCTTCATTCACAAGTAGATCAACATCCATTGGATTGAAAATATTTGTACAAAGCCCCTCTTGTCTCTCTTTCTCTATTCTCTCATAATATGTTGGAAAAGGAATAATATTTTCAATTTTTTTCTCTTTTCTCTCTACTCTCTCTTCTTTTCTCTCAGCCTCTCCTTTTCTCTCTTCTTTTCTCTCTACTCTCTCTTATTTTTCTTCTCTTCTCTCTAACTCAACTTTTTTAACATTCACACTCACTAAAACTTTACACTCCTCCTTAGGGTTAACTTCAATATTAGCCCCAAAACTCTTATTAGGCATATCTTCCAACTTTTTAGATATTTGGCCAACTTGTATCTCCAAGTTTCTAATAACCGCTTCAGTGCTCTTTTGAGTGGAAATAGTTACCTGCATAAATTGCCGAAGAGTTTCTTCCAACTTTGTATGTCTTTCATTGAGTGTAGATACTTGTTGCCATAATGTTGGTTGTTGTTGTGGCCTATTAAATTGTCCTGATTGCCCAGCTTGTCCAGATTGTCCTTGACCTTGACCCATGCTTGGGTAAGGTTTCCACCCTTGGTTGAAATTACCTTGGCAGTATGTAAATTGATTAGCCATGAAATTTACATCTTCTAGGGCCTCCACTGGAAAAGCGCATTGACCATTGATATGGTCACCACCACATAGTTCACACATCTGTTGTTGAACTTGTGCAACAGTCTTTAATTCCTTTGGCAATTGAGCAAGTGTCTTTGTTCAATTCTCCAACTGTTGAGTTATGATCTTATTCTGAGCGAGTAAGGCGTCATTTGATTGCAATGGTAGAACTCCTTTTTGTTGAATAAGAGTTCCTCTTTCACTATGCAACTCATTGTCATTAATAGCCATATTCTCTATCAACTCGGTTGCTTCCTCTAGAGTCTTCCATTTAATATTACCTCCTGCTGAGGCATCTAGCATCAACTTGGTTTGTGAACCAAGACCTCCAAGGAAAAGTAAGACTACTACTGCTTCATCAAAGCCATGCGTGGGAGTTTTTCTCAACAAACTTTTATAACGATCCCATGCTTGACCTAATGTCTCTTCCATACCTTGTCTGAAAGAAGATATCTCTTGCTTCCCTTTATTGACTTTAGATTGTGGGAAGTATTTGTTTAAAAACTTTGCAACCACAACTTCCCACTCTGTAAAGCTTCCTTCTGGAAAAGATTTTAACCATAACTTAGCATTGCCTCCTAATGAGAAAGGAAACAAGCTAAACTTGATTGCTTCATCCGGCATCCCATTTATCTTCACGGTGTTACAAATTTCATTAAAGGTAGTGAGATGCTCATATGGACTTTCATGTGATAGCCCATTGAATTGATTACTCTTTACCAGTTGTATCAATGTTGGTTTCACCTCCATGTTTGCAGCATTGACCCTCGGTCTTGCTATACTGTTAAAATGTTGAGGGCCAACCACAATGGTGTAATCTGCAAGAGTTTGTCTACCATTATTCTCCTCTGCCATATTTTCAGTGCTTTGGTTAGACCTTTGTGGTGAAGGTTGTAAGAGTGTTTCTGGAGGAGGGAATAATTCTGTAAATGTACGGATTCTTTTCCTCCGTCTACTTCGTCCAAGCCTTCAAGAAGAGGTTTTGAATTTTTCTTGCTTCTTGTCCGAATTTCTTCCTGCATACACAAGAAGACAAGTTCCTAGAAACAATTGTTAGCACAAAAAGATAGAGAAGAAAAAAATAAAAAGATAGAAGATAAAAAGATAAAACAAATAGAAATACAAAAAGATAAAAAGAAAAACCAAAAACATAAACTTAAAGATACAAAAATAAAAAGATAAATCAAAAATATACAAATCAAGTCAAAATTAATCAAAAATCACACAAATAGACTAGTTAAACCATGAGTCCCCGGCAGCGACACCAAAAACTTGTTAGAACCTTCGGCAAGTGTAACCGAATCGTATCAAGTAATAAACCTGGTAAGACTAAGTATCATTCTCCTAAAGGACTCACGGCCTAGACAATTGTGTGGTTTGTTGATTAACTAAGACTTGTAAAACAGATTGATTAAGATTTAAAAGCAAATACTCAAAAGTAAATATGTATGCATGGATTGATCAATGGTAAGAAGAAACAAAACACATGAATTGAAATATATGGATGATTATGTTGTTGGGGTTTATCAATTTCATCCTTATCTACTCTCATGTATTCAGGAATTCATCTTTCTTCATTAATTGTTAATGTCACTTTCTAAATTACCTTAAACCCGATGTCTCGACGAAGAAAGCCTAATCCTAATCACTAGTTTACAATGTATTGTCTCCCTAGCAATTAATCATGCATTATAGTTAACAGAAGCTTAAAGGCAACCAACCATCATACTCCTATGTCTAAGTTTATACTACTATTGGGAGAGATTCCCCAGATCTAGATTTCCCCGTATGTGTCCATATCGACAAAATCAATGATCATGACATCGAACGAGTTAAACAATGCATGCTTTGAGCAAAGAGGAAAAACCCTAACAATTAATGAAAGAAAGCATGTATCTTAAAGAAGATTTTGAAGAACAAATTCCATACATGAGAGTTTCAAAAGGATTACATTGATTCCCCAACAACAATAAAGGTTTAGTTCACCATATTCATGGTGAAACTAAATGAAATACAATGAAAGAGTGAAAAGATAAAACCCTAGAAAGTGAGAAAGGAGCCTTAGCATCAGAAATCCTCCTCCAAGGGGTGAAAGAGTGTGTTTCTGCTTCGTCCCAGCCAAAGATACTTGACCTAGGTTAACTAAAACCTTATATAATATTCTAAAAATTACAAAAAAGTAAGCCCAAGCCCATCAGAATGCCACTCAACGGTAAATACCGCTCAACGATAAGTGTGTGACTTCTATTCTGCCCCTCAGCTGCAGTTTTGCCCCTCAACGGTGACTGCGAGTCTTCAAAGTGCCGCTCAGTGGTAAATGGCGTTGAGCGGTACTTGCGGCTTCTTCCTTTTTTTTGCACTTTTTCTTCCTTTTCTGAATCCAACTCTTAGCTCCTTCACTTCTTTCACTCAATTCATCTCAAAAACCTGCAAAAGCAAGGAAATCAAGCATAAAACCTGTCCAACTCTCTTATTTCCAAAAACATAAGCAAAAGCATGATTCCAAGCTAGTTTCTAAGTCATAAAGATTGTTTTTTATATCAATTTTAAGTATAAAAATAACAGTTTTTCAACTGTTATTAGACGACGAGCGTTGTTACAAAGATAGACCGATCGATATTGGATGCTAATCGTTCGACCTAGATATGATACTATACAAATAGATATTTTAATTTAAAAATTTAGTTTTCAAAATGATGGGAAAATAATGGTTAATCAAAATGTAGGTAGGTCTTATATCATCGATTCTTCTACCACATCATGTATGATATACACATAATCGTGTAATGTATTATAAGTAAAATTAATGTCAAAATTTATTGTAAATGAAAGAGTTAATTATGAAAAACTTTTAATGTTATTATTAGATGAAACTGTTTTTATATTAAATCAAGAATAAAAGACAATGTCAATTTCTTCTTAATTCAGAAATAAGTTTTTTTTTTTATCCTAGAAAAATTATGAAGTATTACACTCCCAGTTCTTTTATCTTTGTATATGTGTATATATTAGTCCCAAGCGATATAGTTTGATTGTGATTTTACCGATATAATGTAATAATATTAATAAAACTTTATAATTTATGTCTTAGTAATTATTTGATTGGGATTTAAAATTGTATTTGCCTTTGTTTAGATTTGTCAGTTACAAATACTCTAACTAAAAGCTAGTGGTAACTCTATATACTTAAAGGTATAACAATATAAAATTTACGATTAATTGTGATTTAATCTATTAAACCTTTGTCACATAACAAATGTAACTCCCTCTCTTTAAAGGTGTAACAATATAAAATTTATAATTCAATTGATTTAATCTACTCAACATTTGTCACATAACATAAGCAACACAATTCAACTAATAACATATTGTATATTAGTGGTACCTTAATAATAACTATAAGTATTTATAAATGTGTTTCTCAAATAAAAGAGGTGACTTTTAAAATGGATATTTATAAATAACTAATTTAAAAGAATGTGCATTTTTTAAAATATTAACGAGTTTTGTCTTATTGCTAGTATTTCTATTCGTGCGAATGCATAAGTTACTTAGATTTGAATTTTTGTTATTATTACAAAAAATAAATTTAATTGCATTTAGATAAAAACTCAATAACAATGTATGATAAGTAATCTTCATCACATTTTTAGATATTTACAATAGTATTTATAAAGAACTGATAACAGTTGAAAAACTGTTATTTTCATGCTTAAAGTTGATACTAAAAGCAACCTTTAGACTTAGAAACTAGCTTGAAATCATGCCTTTTGTTTATATTTTCAGAAATAAGAGAGCTGGACAGGTTTATGCTTGATTTAAGTGTTTTTGTGCAGGTTTTGAGGTGAATTTGGTGAAAGAAGTGAAGAATAAGAGAGAGGACATTAGAAAAGACAAGAAAGAGTGCAAAAAGGAGAAGTCGAAGGCACCGCTCAGCGGCAAACTACCGCTGAGCGGCACTCAAGAGGTGACGTTGGAACCGCTGAGGGGCAAAATGGCCGCTGAGGGGAAGAAAGAAGACGCGCAATCACCGCTGAGCGGTAAATACCGCTGAGCGGCACTTTTTGGGCTTGGACTTTTGTAATCTTTTGTAACTCTAGATTAGTATATAAGGGCTTGCACGTCCTATAGTTAGGCATCTTTGGCAGAAACGAGGCAAACACTCTCTCTTTCACCCCTTTGAAGGAGGATCTTGGATGCTCAGGCTACCTCTTCACCTTTATTGGGTTTATTCTTTCATACTTTCATTGTAATTCATCTAGGTTCACCATGAATATGGTGAACTAAACCTTGTATGTTTGTTGGGGAATCAAAGTAATCTCTTGAAGCTCTCATATATGGATTTGTGAGTACATCTTTGAATTAAGACATATGCTTTCTTTCATCATTAGTTAGGGTTTTTCCTCTTTGCTCAATGCTTGCATTGTTTAACTCATTCTAATGCATGATTATTGGTTTTGTTGATACGGACACGTACGGGGAAATCTAGATCCGGGGAATTTCTCCCAATATTATACTGACAATATTATATTGGTTGCCTTTAAGCTCCTGCACTCATGAACTAATCATTAGGAATGCTAGGAATTGTATGAACTATTTGATTAGGGAGAAGCCATCTAGAATGGTACATTAGAGAGTGGCATTAACAATGATGATTTGAATGTTGAATTCCTAAAATATATGAGAGTGGATGAGATGAAATTGACCCCCAACAACATATTCATTCATATATTCCTTGAAAGTGTTTATCTTTTGTCTTTGCCATTGATCAATTCATGCATACATGTTTAATTTTCGTCTTTGCATATTAAACTTCAATTATTGTGTTCTTAAGTCTTAGCTAATCAACAAATCACATAACTAAACTAGGCCGTGAGTCCTTTGGGAGAACGATACTTGGTCTTACCAAGTTTATTACTTGAAACGATTCGGTCATACTTGCCGATTGTGAAACAAGTTTGTGACATCATATTTTGGTGCTTACAAATTTGTCCATCAAGTTTTTGGCGCCGCTGCCGGGGATTCATGGTTTAACTGGTTAATTTGTGTGATTATTGATTATCTTTGACTTATTTTTTTTTATTTTAATTTCGAATTTTTATTTTATTTTATTTTTCTGTTTATATTTTTCAGTTTGTATTTTATTTGATTTTATTTTATTTTTTCTGTTTTCTGTTTTTTGTTTTCTGTTTTTATTTTCTGTTTTTTATTTTTCGGTTTTTATTTGATTTTATTTTATCTTTTTAGATTAGATTTTATTTTATTTTATTAGATTTTATCTTTTTATCTTTTTAGGTTAGATTTTATTTTATTCTTATTCTATCTTTTAGGTTAGGTTAGATTTTATTTTATTTTATCTTTTAGATTAGATTTTATTTTTTAGATTAGGTTTTATTCTATTTTATTTGATTCTATCTTCTAAATCTTTTATCTTCTTATATCTTTTCAATCTTTATTTTCTTCTATATCTTTTTGTGCTAACAATTGTTTTTAGGGTTTTGTGCCTAATGTCTGCAGAATGCAATTTGGTCAAGAGTTTAACTATAGGGGCACTCAATTCTACCAAAGTAATCTCAACCAATGGTGGGAACCTCACTCAAGCATGGATCAAAGCCAATTTTGGCAAGCTGCTGGACAATTTGAGAACCAACCACAACAACAATGGCAGCAACAACCCTTTCTATCAGGAAGTTTGGATAGGTTGGAGGACACCCTTCAACGATTTTTGAAAAATTCCGACTCTACTCAGAAAAGCATTGAAGAATCATGTAAAAGAATGGAGATGCAACTTCGTCACATTAGTCAGATATTAAATGATGATGTTAACCTTAAGGAGGAAGGGCAAGTCATTATCACTGAAAGTGACAAGATTCTTGATGAGGAAAAATTAGAGGGAGATGAGGAAAGGGTAGAGAGAAAAGAGAAAGAAGAGTTGAGTGAGAAAGATAAAGATGAAGAAAAAGAAAAAGAATTGGTTGAGAGAAAGAGAGAAAGAAAATTTGTGTGAAGATAAAGAAGTTGAGGAGAAAAAGAGAAAGGAAGAAAAAAATAAAAGAAGAGAAAAAGAGAAAATTTAGGGAGAGAAAAAGGAAGAAAAAGAAGATGAGAGGAAAGAAGAAGAAATCACATGAAAAATCACATCCTCATCTAAAGAAGAATCATAGGAAGGAAAAGAAATTTAAGTGCTTTATGGAAATCTTCAAGAAATTGGAGATTAAAGTTCCTATGATTGAGACATTGCAACAGGTTCCTGGTTTGATCAAATTTCTGAAGAAGTTCAGTAGAAAGAAGAAAAAGAAGAAGGAACATGAGCTTTACTGGGTCAAGCTAATGACGTTAAAAGAGCGCTTGCTGGGAGGCAACCCAGTGATTTAAAACTTTTGATTTGGTTTTGTAATTTTAATTGTGAATTATTCTGTAATATTTTGTTGGATCAGCATCTACTGAAGGATGCTAGGTGGTTAAGTATCTACTGAAGGATACTAAGTTTGTAACACCTACTGATGGGTGTTGGTGAGAAGATTTTGCACCTACTGATGGGTGCTGGTAAGTTTGAAACACCTACTGATGGGTGTTGGTGGATTTTGGGTCAGGCTCGTGACGTTAAACAAGCGCTACCTGGGAGGCAACCCAGTTGATTGATTGTTTTCTGTTTGTTTATTTTTAGGATTTGCATAAGCATTTTTAACATTGAATTGCAGGGAACCTATGAGGGGTATGCTAGGAAGGCACGTAGGTCAAGAAAAGAAGGAGAAGGGCACATCACGAAAGTGCCGCTGAGCGGCAATTACCGCTGAGCGGTACTATCGCAGATGGGCTTAAGTTCCCCTTAGCGGAACCCGAGCCCATTGGGGTATTTTTAAACCCTAAGCTGCGCGTTTTTACATTCTTTCAAGCTCTTCTCTGCATAAACTCCCACATATCTCCTCTTAGGTTTTCCACATCTTTTTACTCTTCCCTCTTTAGAAAATTTCTCTTCCACTCACTTTTACACTAGTGTGCTATCAAAGTTTGGGGTTGGAAGAGAGCATTCTAGTTTGGAAGCATTCTCATATCATCTAGCATCTCCACCCAAGTAAGTAAAATGCATTTTGTTCATTCTAGGGTTCTTGAAATTGAATGTGATTGTCAAAGCATGAATATTTAGGGGTTTTGATTTCTATGCATGATTTGATGATATATTTGATGTTTGAACCGATTAAACTGCTTGATTATGAACTGGAAAACTGAAAATTGCATTTGGGTGGAGTTAGGACAGTTTAAAAAGATTTGCAAAAATCTGCAGATCACCGCTGAGCGGCATTTACCGCTGAGCGGCACTCTGCCAGATTTGTTTTTTCTGGTTTTTGCGTGTTTGAATGTGGCACTGGTGGCGCTGAGGGGAAATTCTGGCCCTCAGCGGTGGTTTAGCTTCGAAAGGAGTTTGTTTTGTTTTACTAATGATTAACATCATGTTCTGTGGTTTTGGATTTGTTTGAATGCAGGAATGGCATCCTCTTCAGGAAAGAGATTGAAAACCATGGCAACCAAGAGAAAGGAAAAGGAACCAGAGCAGCCCCATAATGGCAGGTTCCTCTCTAGGAAACATGAGAAGCACTTTAGGGTGGTTCAGGACAGGAGACTTCTAATGGAGAGAAAGGTTGGAATGATACCTAACTTTGCTCCTCAATTTGGAGAGCAAGTGTTAGGGAATGATTGGGGAAGCTAGCCACTTATCCATCACCTGCCAACATAGCTGTGGTGAAAGAATTCTACACCAATGCAAAGAAGATTGGTGATTATCCAGCTGAGAATTATTTGGGCTATGTTAGAGGCCATGCTATCAGGTATGATCCTGACTCCATCAATAATTTCTGGATACTGTGTGGGCTGGTGAGCAATGCCAGTTTGCTCTTAGCATGGAGGAAGGTGCTGATTATGAGGATGTGAGAGAGTATTGTGTATACCTGGAGGACACTTCCAAAGGAATAGATCTGGCTCAGTGGTTAACATTAGGAGGACAGATTTGACTCCTCTTGCAAAGTATTGGATGGCATTTTCTCATGCCAACATTCAGCCATGTTCACATGTGTCAGATATTACTCTCAGCAGGGCACTCTTCATCTACTGTGTATCAGAAACTTGAATGTTAATATTGGGCAGGTGATAGCTGATGAGATTAGTGTGTGTGCTAACACCTCAAACAACAAAGCACCACTGGGACATCCTTCTTTGATCACTCACCTTTGCAAGCTAGCTGGGGTGGACACTTCTGTTCCACCATTTGAGAGGCCAAGAAAAGCTATAGATGAGGCCTATTACAGACAGTACTGTGGAGGTGAGGAGGCAGCCCAGCCAGTGCCACCACGCCAGGCTCGTAGAGAGAGAAGGCCAGCACAGAGCAGGACTTCTGCTGATACTCATGAGGCAGAACCATTCCAGATGAGGGACATGTATATGTCTCTTATAGGTGCTCAGTTGCAGTCCATCCACAGAGGGCAGGTGGCCACGGCTGAGATGATAGTGGGGATGTATGATACCCCTCCAGCACACAGGTGGACTATGGATGAATTCCATAATGTGGTAGCTTGGCCAGAAGAACCATGGCATGGAGGAGCTGAAGCAGCTGAAGCTTCAGCCCGAGACATGGATGAAGATGAAGCTGAGGAGGAGGATGCATTTGATGAAGATGATGATGAAGAAGAGGAAGATACAGAGAGCTCGGACTGATGAGGAGCTGAGATAGCATTTACTGATGAATGCTATCATATGATTATGCTTTTGTGGTTTAAGTTTTCTGAACTTATTTGTTTTTGTTTTTAGATTAGGGTTTGATGTACTCTATTGAACACCTGGTTTGTTATGATGGTTTGCTATTAACTGTGATTGTGTGATAAGTAATGCTTGATGATGCTTATTGATTGATTGATGTTGAGATGATGTGCACATTAAAATGCTTATACAGGTGATTCACAAGCTTTGTGAACAAATGCATAATATCATGATTGTGATTGTGAAATTAAGCAGGATGTGCATGTCAAATGTGAATGAGCTTATATGTGAGGTTTTGAGCTCCAGAGTTGTTATTGTTGAATGCTATTACTTTGAAAGCATGAATGACTTTGCCCAGGTTTTCTATGATTGAATCAATTGCTTGTTTTGCATCATATGATCAAAGGCCGTGTTTTTGAAACCCTTTTTATTGGCCAAATTCATAAAGTTAGCCTTCTAAAAGAGAACACGTTGTGTTCTATCCTTTGAACCCTTAGCCTTAAATATACACTGAACACCCTTGATTGAAAATCTTTACCTTGAGTTAAGTAGAAGATCTTGTGTGGTATTGTTAAATGTTCAAGTTTGGGGTTATTGGGGAAACATGAAAAAGGAAAAAGCATTGAGCTAACAGCTAAAAAGTAAGAATATGCAAAGAAAAGAAAAGAAAAAGAAGCAAAGCTCAATGCAAATGCAAAAGCAAAGGCAAAAGAAAGTTGGGAATGAATAAGAAGATTGTGTTGTTATGATTCTCTTAACTCAAGGATTTTGTGATCCAGAAAAACCAATTTTCTTGTTAGCCCAGCCACATTATAAGCCATTGAAAAGTCCTTGTGATGATGCATGCTTGTGAATGTATTTGATTGTGGTTAAATGAAAGGCAAAGTTGATTCATGTGACATTGTGATAGTGGAGTGAATGAGTGAAACACTTTACCTCTTATACACTTGTGTGTTGAGTGAAACACTTTACCTAGTGAGGAAATATTCCATAAGCACATGAACATCCATGCTTAATTGATTGATCATTCATGAAAAATAGCATTTGTTGGAATTTAAATGACTTTGTGAACACTAAAGCATGTGCACATCTTGATTGAACTCTTGGTCTAAGTTTGAGTGAAGTTATTACTTATCTTGAAAAGAGGATTTTGAATGAGTGAACCATCATATGAATTGGTTGGAGATGGAGTTACATTTATTTGCTTGAGGACAAGCAAAGTTCTAAGTTTGGGGTTGTGATAACAATTGAAAAACTGTTATTTTCATGCTTAAAGTTGATACTAAAAGTGATGAAGTTGCTCCAGCAGAAGTGAGGATTGAAGGCAGTGGAATGATGAATGGAATCATGAGCAATGTTGAATATGGCTCACGAGAAGCAGTGGCAGCGGACGTAGACGTGATTTAGCAGCAGCAGTATAGTCAATGCAGTGGAGGCAGATCTGGATGCAGAGATGGATGTAGAGATGGATGCAGAGCTCTATGGTGAGTGGATTATCTAACTCGGAAAGCCTTCACTGGAAGGAAGCTAGAAGGAGAAGGAAAGCTCAATAAGAGGTGACTTTTGGCAGAGTTCTGGTTGCTGGAAAAATGCATCAGCATAGTAAAACTCCATGTATTCAAAAGTGAGCTACAAGCTTTGCTTATGAGATTTTATACATCAATCTCAAAGCTTAAGCAAGCCTTTACACATTTCTTTTTAGATCTGAAATGCTAACCATGTGCTAAATGTGTGGCTTCTAGAAAGCCTTATGAAACACGTGAGTTTTACATGTGGAGAGAAAAACTTTACTAATGCCACCCCTTAGAAGGATAAGCACACCCCTTCTTGTGTGAAAATGTCCATTTTACCCTTCTCCATGTTTTGGCAAATTTGTAACATCTTCTTGTTCTCCAATTTTCCATCCAAAAATAGCAAATAGTATTTGACCTTGGGGAGAATACTCATCTTGGAGCTTTTTGGCCATCCCTCTTGTGATGGGTCCTATGGTGCTAGACCTTCTTGTATCATCCCCTCCCTCTTGAGAAGGATTTGTCCTCAAATCCAAAAGGTCTTCATCTTCACTATCAAATCCTGAAAAAGGTTTAAGATCAGATACATTGAAGTAGCATGAACACCATATTCAGGAGGAAGATCAAGTTGATATGCATTGTTATTAATCCTCCTTATCACTCTAAAAGGGCCATCTCCTCTAGGATTGAGTTTGGATTTTCTTAGTTGAGGAAATCTTTCCTTTCTAAGATGAACCCAAACTAGATCACCTTCATTGAAGATTAACTCTTTCTTGCCCTTGTTGTGTTGCTTGGCATATTTCTCATTTTGTTGTTGAATTTGATTTTAACCTTGTGATGTAATTCTTTGATAAACTTAGATTTAGATACCCCATCTTGATGAACAAAATCAATAGAATTTGGAAGGGGTATTAAATCCATGGGTGTCAAAGGATTAAAACCATAAACAACTTCAAAAGGAGACAATTTAGTAGTTCCATGAACTACTCTATTGTAGGCAAACTCAACATGAGGCAGGTACTCATCCCAAGATTTGTGATTTCCTTTAAGAACTACCCTTAGTAAAGTGGAAAGAGATCTATTGACTACTTCAGTTTGACCATCTGTTTGAGGATGGCAAGTAGTAGAAAAAGATAACTTAGTCCCTAATCTAGACCATAAGGTCCGCCAAAAGTGACTAAGAAATTTTGTATCTCTATCCGAAACTATTACCTTAGGTACCCATGAAGTTTAACCACATCTCTAAAGAATAACTTTGCAATGTTGCTTGCATCATCTACTTTGTGGCAAGGTATAAAATGAGCCATTTTGCTAAATCTATCTACCACCACAAAGATAGAATCAAAACCCCTAGAAGTTTTGGGAAGACCTAACACAAAATCCATACTTATCTCTTCCCAAGGGGTGGAAGCAACATTCAAAGGAGTATACAGTCCATGAGGCATTGATTTAGATTTAGCTTCTAAACAAGTTATACACTTAAAGCAATGCCTTTGAACATCCCTTCTCATGTGAGGCCAAAAGAATTTTTCTTTCAACATGCCAAGGGTCTTTTCTACCCCAAAATGTCCCATTAATCCTCCCTCATGTGTCTCTTTAACAAGGAGTTTTCTATGTGAACCTTGAGGAATGCAAATTTTTCCTTCTTTAAAAAGATACCTCTTTCACATAGAATCCTCCTTGAGGTTATTGAGACATTCCTCATAGATATGAGCAAAATCAAGATCTTGTGAATATAATTCAAGAATGTTATTAAATCCAAGAATTTGAGCTCCCAATGTGGCTAATAGATTAATTTTTCTTGACAAAGCATCAGCCACCACATTGGATTTTCCTTTCTTGTATTTAATAACATAAGTGAATTGTTCAATGAATTCCAACCACTTAGCATGCCTCTTTTGTAACTTGTGTTGACTCTTCAAATACTTAAGTGATTCATGATCACTATGAATGATAAACTCCTTGGCAACAAGGTAATGTTCCCAAGTTTGAAGAGCCCTCACAAGTGCATAGAGTTCTTTGTCATAGGTGGGGTAATTACAAGAGGCACCATGAAGTTTTTCACTAAAGTATGCAATTGGGTGTCCTTCTTGTAATAATACTGCACCTATGCCAAATCCTGAAGCATCACATTCTAGCTCAAAAGTTTTGGAAAAATTTGGCAAAGCTAGAATGGGTGCTTGTGTGAGCTTCTCTTTGAGTAGCTCAAAAGCTTTTTGTTGTTTATCCCCCCAATGGAATGTAACATCTTTTTTCACCAACTCATTGAGGGGTGAAGCAAGACTAGAGAAGTTAGGAACAAATCTTCTGTAAAAGCTTGCCAACCCATGGAAGCTCCTTACTTCTCCTACATTCTTTGGAGGAGGCCAATCTTGGATGGCCTTTATTTTTTCTGGGTCCACATGAACCCCATTTTTGGTGACCACAAATCCAAGAAATATGACACTATCAACACAAAAGGTACACTTGTCAAAGTTTGCAAACAATTTGTGTGTTCTAAGAATTGTTAAAACAACTCTCAAATGATTTTCATGAGTTTGCAAATTTTGACTATATACCAAGATGTCATCAAAGTAAACAACTACAAACTTCCCAATGCAATCCCTAAGGACATGATTCATAAGTCTCATGAATGTGCTTGGAGCATTTGTAAGACCAAAAGGCATAACTAGCCATTCATATAATCCAAACTTGGTCTTAAAGGCAGTTTTCCATTCATCACCTTCTTTAATTCTTATTTGGTGATAGCCACTTTTTAAATCTACCTTTGAAAATATTTGTGCTCCATGCAATTCATCCAACATATCATCAAGCCTAGGAATGGGATGTCTATACTTGATTGTGATGTTGTTGATAGCTCTACAATCACAACACATGCGCCACTTCCCATCTTTTTTTGGTACAAGTAACACTGGTACAGCACAGGGACTTAGACTCTTTTGAACTAAGCCTTTATCTAGCAACTCTTGGACTTGTGTCTCAATCTCCTTAGTTTCTTGGGGATTTGTCCTATAGGCTGGCCTATTAGGAAGAACTGCCCCTGGAATGAAATCAATTTGATGTTCAATTCCTCTTATGGGTGGAAGCCCTTTTGGAATTTCTTGTGGGAATAGATCATCAAATTCTTTCAAAAGTTTTTGAATGGATGGAGAAAGAGTTGAAGTCTTTGAATCACTAGATGTGCATGTAAGTGTCCCTTGACAAAGAAGAAGATATGAAGGTTGCTCAACTTGAAGTGTATTGATTAAAGTCTTTTTGTTTAAAAGGACTTCATGTTGAGTGACCTTAGGTGGCACACTTGTTTCTATACCTCCCTTTCTTTTTGACTTTTTCTTTTGATCATGTTCTTGCTTTCTTAAAATCTTCATTTGTGCTTGATCCTTAGCCACTTGGGTAGGAGTCAAAGGATGAAGCACAAACTTCTTGTCCTTTTGATGGATAGTGATGGTATTGGTTAGACCATGATGGATAGTTTGATGATCAAATTGCCATGGTCTCCCCAATAACACATGACATGCTTCCATGGGAACTATATCACATAAAACTTCATCTTTGAAGTTCCCAATGGAAAATGCCAACTTCACTTGATTCTTGACTATTATATCCCCATCTTCATTTAGCCAATGAAGTTTATAAGGTTTTGGATGGGGTATAATATCAAGTTTCAACTTCTCAACCAACCTTGTGCTACAACAATTGCAACAAGACCCACTATCAACAATGAGAGAACAATGATTTTCTTGAATTTTACATCTTGTGTGAAAGATGTTCTCTCTTTGTGATATATGTTCAAGACTTGGTTGGTTGCTAAGTATCCTTCTCACCATGAGAAGTTGTCCATCATCAGCATATATTTCCTCTTCCCTCTCTTCTTCCTCACTCTCACTTGTACTAGTTGGGGTGTCACTTTCACTACTATAAATGTCCTTGCCTTTCAAAATAATGTTTCTTTTTGTAGGACATTGAGTAGCTACATGACCCCTTCCTAGACATTTGAAGCATTTGATTTCACTTGTTCTTGTGTGAGGGTGTCTCTTTCTTGGGTCTCTCTTCTATTTTGGCTAGAGGTTTAAATGGCTCTTTTTCTTTAAAAATTTTCTTTTCAAAAGTAGGTTGAACTTGAATTCTTTTAGAAGAAGATTTTCTCAAGTTTTGTTGTTCTACCTTTATACACATTTGAACAAGATCATTCAAATCTCTATAAGGTAGAAGTTCAACCCTATCTCTTATGTCAAAATTGAGCCCACTTAAAAATCTAGCTAAAGTAGTTTCTGGACCTTCTACTATGCCTGCCCTCATCATATACAACTCCATCTTTTGTCTATATTCCTCAACTGTCATAGACCTTTGTTGTAACCTTTGGAGTTTATCCATGAGTTCTCTATTGTAGTAGGAGGGAATGTGTCTCCTCCTAAGGGCAGACTTGAGATCATTCCAATAGTGGATGGGAGGGGCTTGATGTCTAAGCCTCTCTTGGACCAAGGCAGTCCACCAATACATTGCATACCCTTGAAAACTTAGGGTAGCTAGAGAGACCTTCCTCTCTTCACTCACTTGATGGCATTCAAACAATTGTTCTACCTTCATCTCCCAATCAAGATAAGCCTCTACATTGTCCTTCCCATGGAAGTGAGGCAACACCACATTGACTTCTTTAGGGGGTGGGGGTGCATGAGAATTTCTCCTATGCCTTCTAGAAGTAGAAGGCTGATGAGGGTAATAATCACCCAGACTCATAGACATCCCTCCCTCTTGAGAGTTTTCACTCTGACTTCCCCTAGACTTACTTTTCCTTATCATTCTCAACTCATCTTGAATAACAGCATTTTGAAGCTCTCTATTGGCTTTCTCTTCATTCATTTCTCTTCTTATTTCCTTGAATTCATTAACTAAAGTTTGAAGAGAAAAATGTTCTTTTTCACTATCACTAATCCTAGGAGAATGCCTTCTAGACATTATGATGGACTTAAATGTTATTCTTGAAGTAAAGACTAGAGCTTTTCACTTGAAAGCAATATTCCAGGTAAGGGAGGTGATTCACTAGGAATGCTTAAGTACCAAGCCTTATCCTTGCCAAATATGCTTCTAGTTACTTACTAGAGTCCTTAGATCAAAATCACTCTTAAATCCACTTAAGTCTTAAAGACAACAAAGAAAACACAAAGCAAGAAAAGACACAGCCTAACTCTAAATTCGGACCCCTAAGAGAGCTTCCTATTCGCACAAGATATATGCTATCTAGTTGAGAATGGGACAAGCAATTAAAGTGAGGTCTCCTAGGTGAGGCTTAGACTTTGGATCTAAGACACACTCACCGTCTACCAAATTTAAAGTGATGAGACTTTTAGTCAAGTTAGCAAATGAGGGAAGAACACTTATGAGCTCTTCCACTTCACTTGCTTGAAATGGCCAACTTACAAAATTGAAAAAGAAAGTAAACACCAAAAATACAAAGGAAACACAAAATTTGGGAAAACAAGGATGTGGTTGAATGTGGCAGCTTTGGTTGCTCTCAAACAAGTAATGAATCAGCTTGGATTCATGCAATTCTCTCAGCTGCAAGTGAATTATGCTGCTGTTGCAGCAACCAGTTTGATGCAGACCAGTGAAGAATTTGGGTCTGCTGCACCAAAAAAATCAGCCTCAAGGTTGATCTTTGCTCCAATCCACTCCCTAAGATGCTACCAGTGTTGTAGGACCACCTGAGATAATTCTGCACCCAACAAAGAGCTCATACAGACCACCAATGATCAATTATTAAGCCAGAAAAACACTGCTGCTGCCAGAAAACTGTTAAACCAGAATGCACAACTGTAGTTTTATCAAACAGCTTATGTGCAGGATTTTCAAACAACTTAAATCAATCAATTAATCGGTTTCCCATGAATGGTGGCACTCAAAATGAACTTAGGAAAGGATCTAGAGTAGATTTGAAAAGCAAGAAACAAAGATAAGTTGCAGCTTTGATCAATTTCGAAACCAAATGTAAACTAGGCAAAGTGTTTGATAAAATGCCTAGAAGAAAGCTGAAAAAAAATGTGCATCAGATTTTAAATTTTGCTTGGCACTGGTTCACACAGCTTTTTACAATGCAGTTTATGGTAAGATTTGAATTGTGCACTTCTTTTAATTCAATTGAACCAAGCTTTTGCTACCAATTCTGAACTAAATTTGATGCAGTAATTCAATCAAGCTTTCAAATTAAAATTCTGCAACTATACCAGAAAAAGATACTTAAAAAATTGGTGGTTTGAATGGTCATTTTGCACAAACAAATCTGGACTCTTAATTTTATGATTTGAGCAAATTTGTTTTACCAAATATGACTTGTGCAAACTGCCAGCAGAGGCTAAATGCTTTTAAATCAAAATTTGACTATTGCAGTTGCTATTTCACACCAAATTTGGCCAATTCACCATCCAATTTTTTTAGCAAAAGAATCAAACTGATATGTAATCAATTAAAATGACTCTAGGACAGCAAATCAAACTTAAACAAGACTCTAGGAATGACTGAAAAGATATCCAAATATGAATTCTAATCTGGACAGATTCAAAATCAAAAAAAAAATTCAGAAACATCAATCAAAGATAGGTGCAGTTCGGTCAAGCTGCTTGAATGAGTTATGGATTCTGCAGAATGGTGCAACCAGATTGATTGTCTTGGACAATTCCTTGTTTATATGGTATGCACACATCACATTACAGTAATTCCATTATCACCAATGTTTAACTTCACACGGTGCATTTCAGAAAACACATTTTAAATCAGATTCAAACCAGATTTAAATTCTGCATTAACGGGAACTGCACTGTGATGGAATTCAAGATGCACAAGCTCATTCATCATTGCTCATCTCATGTGCTTCTATTGAAAATCCAATCAACACAGCAGATTTATCCCAAACCAGTTTCAACTCAGAAATTTGACAAAATAAACCACAACACAGTACTAGACATGACAGAATTGGATTTCTAAATTAAAAGACTCAAAGCAATGGAATGAACCGATTAAAATGATTAACAATAAAGCAATTAAAAGCTGGAACAAAGAAATCAAACATTGGAATCTACTGGAATTAAAATTGCAATGAAACAGTGTGCACAGAATGAAGACACGAAAGGAATGTTGATGACATAATGGAATGAAGAAAAAATTGACTTAGCTGGAGCGTGATGCAGAACCTAGGCTCTGAATACCACTTGATGAAGTTGCTCCAGCAGAAGTGAGGATTGAAGGCAGTGGAATGATGGATGGAATCATGAGCAATGTTGAATATGGCTCACGAGAAGCAGTGGCAGCGGACGAAGACGTGATTTAGCAGCAGCAGTATAGTCAATGCAGTGGAGGCAGATCTGGATGCAGAGATGGATGTAGAGATGGATGCAGAGCTCTATGGTGAGTGGATTATCTAACTCAGAAAGCCTTCACTGGAAGGAAGCTAGAAGGAGAAGGAAAGCTCAATAAGAGGTGACTTTTGGCAGAGTTCTGGTTGCTGGAAAAATGCATCAGCATAGTAAAACTCCATGTATTCAAAAGTGAGCTACAAGCTTTGCTTATGAGATTTTATACATCAATCTCAAAGCTTAAGCAAGCCTTTACACATTTCTTTTTAGATCTGAAATGCTAACCATGTGCTAAATGTGTGGCTTCTAGAAAGCCTTATGAAACACGTGAGTTTTACATGTGGAGAGAAAAACTTTACTAATGCCACCCCTTAGAAGGATAAGCACACCCCTTCTTGTGTGAAAATGTCCATTTTACCCTTCTCCATGTTTTGGCAAATTTGTAACATCTTCTTGTTCTCCAATTTTCCATCCAAAAATAGCAAATAGTATTTGACCTTGGGGAGAATACTCATCTTGGAGCTTTTTGGCCATCCCTCTTGTGATGGGTCCTATGGTGCTAGACCTTCTTGTATCAAAAAGCAACCTTTAGACTTAGAAACTAGCTTGAAATCATGCCTTTTGTTTATATTTTCAGAAATAAGAGAGCTGGACAGGTTTATGCTTGATTTAAGTGTTTTTGTGCAGGTTTTGAGGTGAATTTGGTGAAAGAAGTGAAGAATAAGAGAGAGGACATTAGAAAAGACAAGAAAGAGTGCAAAAAGGAGAAGTCGAAGGCACCGCTCAGCGGCAAACTACCGCTGAGCGGCACTCAAGAGGTGACATTGGAACCGCTGAGGGGCAAAATGGCCGCTGAGGGGAAGAAAGAAGACGCGCAATCACCGCTGAGCGGTAAATACCGCTGAGCGGCACTTTTTGGGCTTGGACTTTTGTAATCTTTTGTAACTCTAGATTAGTATATAAGGGCTTGCACGTCCTATAGTTAGGCATCTTTGGCAGAAATGAGGCAAACACTCTCTCTTTCACCCCTTTGAAGGAGGATCTTGGATGCTCAGGCTACCTCTTCACCTTTATTGGGTTTATTCTTTCATACTTTCATTGTAATTCATCTAGGTTCACCATGAATATGGTGAACTAAACCTTGTATGTTTGTTGGGGAATCAAAGTAATCTCTTGAAGCTCTCATATATGGATTTGTTGAGTACATCTTTGAATTAAGACATATGCTTTCTTTCATCATTAGTTAGGGTTTTTCCTCTTTGCTCAATGCTTGCATTGTTTAACTCATTCTAATGCATGATTATTGGTTTTGTTGATACGGACACGTACGGGGAAATCTAGATCCGGGGAATTTCTCCCAATATTATACTGACAATATTATATTGGTTGCCTTTAAGCTCCTGCACTCATGAACTAATCATTAGGAATGCTAGGAATTGTATGAACTATTTGATTAGGGAGAAACCATCTAGAATGGTACATTAGAGAGTGGCATTAACAATGATGATTTGAATGTTGAATTCCTAAAATATATGAGAGTGGATGAGATGAAATTGACCCCCAACAACATATTCATTCATATATTTCCTTGAAAGTGTTTATCTTTTGTCTTTGTCATTGATCAATTCATGCATACATATTTAATTTTCGTCTTTGCATATTAAACTTCAATTATTGTGTTCTTAAGTCTTAGCTAATCAACAAATCACATAACTAAACTAGGCCGTGAGTCCTTTGGGAGAACGATACTTGGTCTTACCAAGTTTATTACTTGAAACGATTCGGTCATACTTGCCGATTGTGAAACAAGTTTGTGACATCATATTTTGGTGCTTACAAATTTGTCCATCAAGAACTCAGGATAACTTGTAGTCACTAATTTAAGTGATTGAACAACAATCTTAAAAGTATAATTAAGGTTACACTTGACTTGCATTTGACCTACTTTGAACAAAAATCTACATTTTTGTTTTTCACTTTTGTAAAGCTATCATCTATCGATAAAAATGAACCTATCATCTATCGATAAACGGTGTTGTCCATTTTTGTAGAGCTTTCATCTAGTCCTAACCTAGTCGTTAGATGCATTGGAGTCTTCATCTCCTTTGCTTCATGCAACTTAAATTTTCTTAGAAGCTCCTTTAGATACTTTGTATGATGAATGAATATAACATCTGGCTTTGGGTTGATTTGTAGTCCTAAGAAGAACTCCAGTTGCCCATCATGCTCATCTCAAATTTATTCTGCATTATTTTAGAAAATTCTTAGCAAAGAGATTCGTTAATAGATCAAAATATTATATCATCAACATAAATTTAAATAATGATAAAGTCATTCTTGAGGTTCTTGCGGAACAATGTACAATTTACTTTACCCTTTAAAAAACCATTTTGAGTTAAGAAGGAACTTCAACGTTAATACCAAGATTTAGGAGTTTGTTTGAAACCATACAATACTTTTTTTAGTCTAAAAACGTGTTTAGGGTTAATAAAACACTCAAACCCTGAGGGTCGTTCCACATAATTTTTTTCTTTGATGTCACCATTTAGAAATCACTTTTAACATCCATTTGAAATAATTTAATCTTACTATAAGCAACAAAAGATAATAGAGTTCTAATTGCTTATAACCTAGCAATAAGAGCATAGGTTTCTATATATTATATGCCTTCCTATTGTGAGTATTCCTTGGCTACGAGCCTTGCTTTGTTTCTTACTACTTTTCCATCCTCATCTTGCTTCTTTTTGAAGACACACTTTGCTCCAACAACGAGCTTTCCTTGTGATAGCTCAATGAGCTTCCAAACGTTATTCTTCTAGGGTGATCCAACTCTTCTTGCATAGCCTTTACCCACGAATCATCCTTCAATGCTTCATTAACGTTCGACGATTCGATTTGAAAGATAAGAGTTATCGGTCTTTGCTTGTAAAAAGCTTTGGTCTTAATATCTTCCTTAAGATCACCAATGATATGCTCTGAAGGATTATTTTTTACTGCTAGACGATGCGACCCACAAGGCTCTCTCTTCTCATCAAAAGACCGATCTACTTGTTTCGACGCTTCAGGTTAAAATGACTCGTTGGTTGGTTTCAACGCTTTATTACTAATTTGCATATCTACAAAAGCCTCGTCTTGCTCTGACATTTTATTGTCAAACTCAAAATCGTTAAACTTAACGTGAATGACTTCTTCTACCTTTCAAGTTCAAGAGTTATAAACTTTAAATGCTTTAGAGGTTTTAGAATAGCCAAACATTGTTCCTTTATCACTTTTAGAGTTAAACTTTCCTAAACTATCTTTGATATATAGAATATAGCATTCACACCCAAGGGGGTGAAAGTAGGAAATGTTGGACTTTCTGTTCTTCCATAATTCATATGGAGTTTTGCTTAAGACTGCCTTAAATAAATCCTATTTTGAAGATAACAATTTGTATTAACTACTTCAACCTAAAAGTGTTTAGGGGTGTTCAAATAATTTAACATAATTCTGGTCATTTCTTCTAAAGAACGATTTTTCCTCTTAATGACCCATTTTGTTATGGCGTCCTTGAAGTTGAGAAATTGTGGTTAATGCTAGAGTTTTCGCAAAATTTTTAAAATGTTCATTTTCGAATTCCCTACCATGATCACTTATGATTGAAATGATCTTATTATTACCATTTTTATTTTATGTCTTCTTGTAGAGTTTTTTAAAAGAGTCGAAAGCTTTATCCTTATGGGTTAAGAACTTTTCTCATGTCCATCTAGTATAGTCATTGACTACAACTAGTTATAGTGTTTACCACTTACAAACGTAGTTCTTATAGACTAAACAAATATAAATGAAGCAGCTCATGAGGTCTTTCAGTATAAATTACATTTATACTCTTAAAAGACTCTTTGAATTGTTTGCCTTTCACACATGTATCACAAAAAGACTTTGTCGTTGAATGACAATTTAGGCAGTCCTCTCACGAGGTCATGGCTTTGCAACTTTGAGATTAATATCATATTTGAATGTCTATATATATTATGACATATCATAATCTCGTCTTTTATGGATACAATACATGAAACACTTTTAGCATGTAGTTCATTTAAATATATTTTATACAAGTTTCCCTATCTCTTAGCAGAAAATACTAATAGACTATTATCGTCTAAGACTTTACTTTGACCTTTTTCAAAAACAACATTATATCCACTATCACATAATTTACTTATGTTAAGCAAATTATGTTTAAGGTCATCTACTTATAAAACATTATCAATAAAGGCGAAAAAATTTATACTTATCCTTCCAATGTCTATTATTCTTCCTTCATTTTCATTGAAGGACATTATTCCTCTCTTCTTATTCTTCAAGCTGTGGAACATACACCTTTCTCTCGTCATGTGGCATGAGCACCCATTGTCCAGATACCATTACATGAGTTTCTTTTCTGTGATCAAGCATATCCACAAGAGAAATTATTTTATTTTTAAGTACCTATCTTGGATGGGGTCTTATCTTGTTAGCTTTAGGCACCTTTTTTTAGAAGTAGATGCATAACAATTATTTTCTCATTAACTTTAATAAAATAAGCAGATTTATTTTTAGTCATAAAATGAGAGTTTTTGCCTTTAAAACCCAATCTTCGTTTATCAAAAGAGTGTTTGCAACCTTTGATTAGGAGTCCTAAATGTTCTTTGCCTTCAAACGTTCTGTTTAACACCATGAATAAGGTGTCATTCTCACGTTGAAGCAATTCGATGCATTTAGCATCCTTAGCAATAATTGAGTTCTTCTCAAATTTCTCTTTTCTTGAAATGAGATTTTCAATTTCTCTTTTAGACTCAACTAGCTTCCTTTCTAGGTCACTATTACTCTGTTTCAAATATTTCGTTTCGTCTCTAAACAATCTCAATTCATTTTTCAAAAGTTCATTTTCTTTTGAAAATTTCTTATTTTGTTTCCAAAGTTGTTTGAAAGCTTATGATAATTTCGAGGAGTTACACAAAAGCTCATTATAAGCTTGAACAACTGAATGAAAATCTAAGAAATCTACCTTCTCTTCAAAGTCGTCTGATGAGTACTCAACACTATCAGCCATGAGGCAACAATTTGCTTCCTCCTTTTGTTCTTCTTCAAATTCTGAGGAATCTAAGTCTTCCCAAGTACTCATGAGTACCTTCTTCTTTTCCCTTTTGGGAAAGACCATCTTCTTCTTTGACTTTTTCAAGTCAAGACATTCATACCCGAAATGCCCTGGTTTTCAGTAGCTCTAAAATTGATCTATATGCACTTCAGTTTTATCCAAATGACCTAATTTAGTATCTTTATCCCCATGATTGTTTGGAAAACATGTTTAAACATTTGGATTGGATATCAATTTGTTCATTTGGTCAATAACTCAGTTCACTAGACCAAACAAACACCTCACCACAGTCGCAAAAAACAAAATAAACATCCTAAAGACCTGATTTTGGTAAACTAAAAAGCTAACCAAGTTTTAAATGACACAAACACGGACTCTTAACATCAAGCTCACTCAATAAGTATTCCCATAGAATTTTACCCGTAAACCCACCAATTCTATATCACTTTCAACCAACATTCTAACCCATTACCCGAAACATAATTTAGTAGTAATGTTAGTTAATGATGACCTCAATTTCATCAATTCAGACAACCAAATCAAGTACCATTTAACAAGCAATCACATCAAAAATTTTCATAACAGACAACACAATTTTAGACCAAAATTACACAAATATACCATAACATAACATAATTTCGACAACCTCAAGCACACAAATTTAGCAACTCAATCCATTAAATCCAATCTAAGCATACCAACATATATTATCGTAGTACTTAAAAACTTAAAACAAGGTATTTAGCTTCCCTTACCTGACAAATGACCAAAACGCTTTAGGAATCTTAAAACAACTCCAAAGACACAAGAAACTTTATTTGCTCCTACGAACAAGAGAAACACGATCAGGGTATACCATTAGAACCACTAATCATCAAAGACTCAAAAGGCACATGCAAGTTGAGTGGAGCCCACATGCAACATATATAAGGAAAGATCAGAGAAAAGGGGTTGAAACTTAATTTACTCAAATAGATAAACTGATTGGTCTAAGTTGAAGAGCTCGCCATAAAAATCACTCCTAAGGTCTTGGTTCTTCAATTAGACACACATAAAAACTCCTAAAGAAAAATCAGAGAATTATAAAAAAATAGTTTATAGAGAAATGATGTGTTTTAAAATAATGAAACTCGTTCATAAAAAATTATTTATATTAAAACAATCAAGTCTCACTTTTTTAAACTATTACAATTATTAAAATATCATTTTCTAGGTCTTTACATGTTATATCTAATTTTCATTTTTATAATAATAATGTTTTCATTTTATTTCCCTCTCAATACGATGTGTATATACGAAAGAAATCAAGTTACATATTATCATTAACATTTTTTTCTTAATTTAATAGTAAAAAAAGTACTAGAAATATCATTAAATTAAAAAAAAAATCTATTAGATTAAAAATTACATTTTATATTTAATATCAAGTTATTAGATTTTCCATTTTTCTACAAAGAGTGGATGAAATACTTAAAAGAAATTGAAAATATTACTTATCATTTTTTTGCTTTTTAATTTAACATATTACCTTAGAGAAGTAAATTGAATAAAAGATTTATTATTTATAAAAGAATTATAAACTTACTAAATAAATTGAATTATATAAAAAATAATATAAATATTATATATACTAATTGAAGCACTGATTACTTTTTTTTTATATTGTAACAAAAAATTTATTAACATCTAAAATGTTTTTTATTAAGAAATTATAAAAATAAATAATTTATATAGTTTTTTATTATAATTATTAATGTATTCAAAAAATAATTATTAAAAAGGATAAAATTATAAAATAATTTTTATTATGAATAATTATTTAAATTTGAAAAGATAGTTTTAACGAGTATATATATATATATATATATATATATATATATATATATATATATATATATATATATATCATTGGATAAATAAAAAGGTAAATTATTTACTTTTAAAATATTTTTTGTAATCTACTTTAAATATAAAAAATAATATTTTTTTATAATATAACAAGTAACATACTTTTTTTTTCTTGTATTTTATTCTAATTACATTTTATTAGTTGATTAAATTCATTATTATTGTTTTAAAATATAAACTATGTAGGTACGGTAAAGAAAAGTTTCATATATAAATAAACTATATCATTCTTTAAAATAAATAAGTCTCATATATATATATATAATATATATATATATACTGTATTTTAATATTCTTCCAAATTTAGTGCATTATATTTCATTTTCTAAATCATAGGCATTATATTAAAATTAACTAAAATTATCTACAAACTCAATCAAATAAACTATTACACCATTAGAACGCATCTTAAATATTATAAATAATTTTTCTTACACACCTCCATAAAAAAAAATCCAGACTAATAAAATGAAGTAAATAACAAGATAAGGTAATAATGTGTTATTAAGTCAGCAAACAATTTAAATCATCAGCAGAAAACAATATTTTCCACATATACCATCATGAAGTTATTTTTTTTTTCCTTAACAAATAATAAACTTACTTAGAATCACACAGTCTAATAAGTACATTAAAGCAAAATGATACTAAATATCATTTAATTTTTTTAAAATCTAAAATGTGATACATGAAAGGCAAAAGTCAACAAGACTTAAACAAACAAACAAGCACCCACGTTGGAGTACCAATAAACCTAGGGGTAAAAAGGGAAAAAAAGCGCGCTTAGAAGACCCCATAGTGTAAGCAAGGAAATGAAAGACTCAACCAGCCTCAGTCTCAGTCTATATAACACTCTCGTTACCACAGAGGGCACAAAAAATTGTGTTGAAAGTAAAATCAAATTTCTTCTTACTTCGCAGACACAAAGCAAGGATTTTCATCCCTTTCTCTCTCCCTCTCTGATTGGGGTTTCACTTTTTCTTCTTATCGTAATCCTTCGGATGTGTGTGCATCTTTTTCCTTTCTCTCTCATCTCTCAGGTACCTTACCAACAACTTGATCCAGTTTTTTCATACCAATTGCTGATTCGGTATCAGTTAATCGCTTTGGCGCAATCGCGGATTGTTATCGACCTATTCTGTTTCTTAAACTTGTTAGTTTGATCGTATTTCATAGGGATTGTGATTGGGTTTTGATTTTGCTTTTGTCTTTGGTTTTAGGTGGTGGTTCAGTGTACTGTTGAGGTGAGATGACAACCCTAAGATCGAGTTGGCCTTCGAGGTTGCGCCAGCTTTTGTCCAACGAGGGTGCCATTGGTCCTTCTGTTAAGTTGGAAACTGAGCCTGTGAGTGTGTCTTTTGTTTGTCCTCTCTATCTAATATGCATTGTTTTGTTGTGTTTGCTAATAACAGGGATTAATGTTTTCTAATGATATGGTTTAAGGGGGAATCCATAGTTAGGGTTAAGATTCTTATTGCTTGACATTGATATATGACATGATAAAAAATGTAGCATGGGTGCCTTGATATGAATTGCATTCAAGGATAGAAGTTTGTGTTTTAGTTTTTGGCGGGTTCTGCCTTTCTGACTTCATTCATCTGATTGTGTTTGTGTGTGTTTTAGTTAGAACCTCTTTTTTTTGGTGTGTGTGTGTGTTTGTTATTAAGAGTTTTGTTTTCTAAAGAAAGTATTGGAACTTACTAATGTTTTTATGTAGAAGGATATTAGAGCACTATGCATTTTGTTGATTGTATTTAGTTATTTAGATAATCTGGTATATGCATTGTACTTGTGTTTGTTGATTGAAAGTTTGACAGTGTTGCTGGTATTTATGATTGGAAGTTGTTTTTTCTGTTGTAACTGTGTCAATTCTTAGGAAAAAGTTGATTCCTGTTTTGCTTCGACCACCAAATGCAATTTTATTTTTTAATTAGTAAAACATTTTACTGAGTTTATGTTTTCTTCAAATTGGTGTAAAGCTAGCAAAAATAGTTGTACATGGGATTAAATCGATAATCTTTGATTTGGAGTTCATTATTTAATACATTACTGTTTCTGTAGTTTATGTTTTGTTTGGCAGTGCGTTTGAAAGGTGAAATGAGCTCTCTCATTTTAGTCTTACATGAACTGAATTGGGATTTGTCTCAAAACTATTAACCACTAACTAGAAAAGTTAGAATAAGCAACTCACTTGTGTACTTGTTTGAATTTTGGCTGTTGTATTTGATTTTTTCAATTCATTTTAATACTTCTTTCTACCATTGTTATATGCAGTATAGAAGATGCCTTTGCTACTAGTTTGTTTAAAATATTGGCAAATGAAGCATAGTTAGTTACGGTGTTTTAAATTTATAAGCTGATGTATTCATCACTGAACTAAATAATATATAGTTACGATAATGATATTTTTACTAGTTTGTTACCTCAAAATTTGAGTATATTAAACTGTTACTGGTTCACCTTAATTGTTGATTTTACCAGTCACTTACTAAAGCTGGTTTAATCAGCATGTAATCGTCTGTTTCTCGTAAAAGTTGTGCTATGCATAAATTTATGTAAGTATTGATAGAACTGAGGCCTCCTGGATGCATTTTTGTTGTTAAACATTGAATATTAGAATATGATTCATAAGCTGCAATTCTACTCTATTTTACTTGCAAGTAGTTTATCTTTTATCATTATTTACTGTCCATTTGCATCTCAGGTACTCGAGACCACGAGAGAATACTGCCTGTGTAGTAGAATGTAGAGTAGTCATGGCTTCTGTCCCCCTCTTAACTGACTCAGTGATAGTTAGAGAGTTATAATGTTGGAAGTCATTTTGGACAAGGGAGTTCATTCAGAATTTAGAGAACTCTCTAGTTTACTCTTATTTTCTAGCTTCTTATTTTTTGTTGCATTCTCTACATTTTATCACTGAAGCATATGGTTTTGTATTCATTGTTTCTGTTAGTTCTGTTGGGACACTAACCAACTTAGAGATAGTTAGTCAGTTATCTTCAAGAGAGCCCATCACCTTGTTCTTTCAAAATATTAAATGCAAAATTTAAGAGAACTCCCAAGTTTACTCTTATTTTCTCACTAATGTAGATATTCTAATATATTGATTTCATGTTGTGTACTGTGTATCTTAGGCTTTGATAGGTTACATCAGTTTAATTTTCTATATACAGAATACAGAAGTGTGAACATACCCTGTTACTCATTAAGAAATAGCAGCTTGTGGCTTTTGAACAGCTTTAGGTTTTGGTACTTCTTTCTTTGCATGCATTGTTTATAGTGGCAATTACCAGGACTCTTCATTTAAATTGTGCATGCTCCATTTATATTAATTCCTTTTGGTAATATTAATATTATTTGGTGACAATTTTCTTTTACTAAACATTTGAGTAATACTGTTACTCATCAGTCAACACTGATTGTGACAAACAAATTTATGATGTTGAATATATTTGCAGATTTGCTTCAACTGCATTTCATATTTTGTATTCTTATGTTCCTTTGTATTTATTTAGATGTTATATTTTTTTACACATGTTCATTCATTTCCTTACCCAACATCCATGTGATGTCATTTTATTTTGGTGGTTGACTGGTTTCAGCCTCCTAAGATCAAAGGATTCATTGAGAAGATTATCAAATGTCCATTACAAGATATTGCCATACCGCTTTCTGGCTTTCGGTGGGAGTACAATAAGGTATTGCCATTTTAGTCTGATGGTTTGTTGGAATGAGTAATTTATTTTATTTTCCCAGTGCTTAAGCCTTTCTTTTATATCAGGGGGATTTCCATCACTGGAGACCATTGTTGCTTCATTTTGAGACATACTTCAAGACTTATTTGTCATGTAGAAACGATTTGACTTTGTTAGATAATCTAGAAGACGACAGCCCATTACCAAAACATGCAATTCTGCAAATATTACGAGTGACACAAATAATTTTAGAGAACTGTGCAAACAAAAGTTCCTTTGATGGCTTAGAGGTTAGTTTGTCAATTGTGTATTATCAATTCCTGGTCTTAATTGATATATTTTTCTTAATTCCTTCCCCTGTGTGTTTTACTCAAGTGATTTATTTTTTTATATTTTAAACTTTTATGTCTGATATTTTATATTTATCCTTTCCTCTTCAGCATTTCAAGCTTTTACTTGCATCGACAGATCCTGAGATTCTTATTGCTGCCTTGGAAACTCTTTCTGCGCTTGTAAAAATTAACCCCTCTAAGCTTCATGGAAGTACAAAGATGATTTGCTGTGGTTCGGTGAACAGCTATCTTTTGTCTCTAGCTCAGGGCTGGGGAAGCAAGGAGGAGGGTTTGGGATTGTACACTTGTATTATGGCAAATGAGGATGCCCAAGATGAAGCACTGAGCTTATTTCCTTCTGATATTACAAAGATTGGTCATGACCAATCAAATTATCGCATAGGTACTACCCTTTATTTTGAATTGCATGCTCCCAGTGCCCAGAGCAAGGAACAAAGTGCAGAGGCAGTTTCCACTGGCACAACAGTTATACACATGCCAGATTTGCATCTGTGCAAAGAAGATGATTTGTCATTGATGAAGCAGTGCATTGAACAATATAGCATTCCTTCTGAGCTCAGATTTTCCTTGCTCACTAGAATCAGATATGCTCGGGCCTTTCGGTCTCCTAGAATATGCAGGCTTTACAGCAGAATTTGCCTACTGGCTTTCATTGTTCTAGTGCAGTCTGGTGATGCCCAGGATGAACTTGTCTCCTTTTTTGCTAATGAACCAGAATATACAAATGAATTGATTAGAATTGTCCGATCAGAGGAAGTTGTATCTGGATCTATTAGAACACTTGCAATGCTTGCTTTAGGAGCTCAATTAGCAGCATGTACATCATCACATCATCGAGCCCGGATACTCAGTGGATCAAATTTAACTTTTGCTGGTGGGAACCGCATGATACTCCTGAATGTGCTCCAAAGGGCTATTTTGTCATTGAAGAGTTCTAATGATCCATCATCCCTTGCCTTTGTTGAAGCACTTCTTCAGTTCTATCTGCTCCATGTGGTTTCAACCTCAACCTCTGCAAATAATATTAGAGGTTCTGGTATGGTACCTACTTTCTTGCCTTTGCTGGAGGATTTTGATCCTACACATATTCATCTTGTCTGTTTTGCTGTGAAAACTCTTCAGAAGCTTATGGATTATAGCAGCTCATCTGTATCATTGTTTAGAGAATTGGGGGGCATTGAACTTTTGACTCAAAGATTACAGAAAGAGGTACACAGAGTCATTGGTTTGGTTGGAGAAACTGATAGCATGATGCTTACTGGTGAAAGCTTTAGACATAATCCTGATCAATTGCACTCCCAGAAGAGGCTCATAAAGGTCTCCCTTAAGGCTCTTGGTTCTGCAACATATGCACCTGCAAACTCTACCAGATCTCAGCATTCTCATGACAGTTCATTACCAACAACTCTCAGCTTGATTTTTCAGAATGTAGATAAGTTTGGTGGTGACATCTATTATTCGGCTGTTACTGTTATGAGTGAAATAATCCACAAAGATCCAACATGCTTTTCTGTTCTGCATGAAATGGGTCTTCCTAATGCATTTTTATTGTCAGTTGGGTCTGACATACTTCCTTCATCAAAGGCTTTGACATGCATTCCAAATGGTCTTGGGGCTATTTGTCTCAATGCCAAAGGGTTAGAGGCTGTTAGAGAATCTTCATCACTACGGTTCCTTGTTGACATTTTCACTAGCAAGAAGTATGTTTTAGCAATGAATGAGGCTATTGTTCCTTTGGCAAATGCTGTGGAGGAACTTCTACGTCATGTATCTTCACTGAGAAGCACCGGAGTTGATATTATCATTGAAATCATCCATAAGATTGCATCCTTTGGGGATGGAAAAAATATAGGGTCTTCTGGAAAAGCTGAGAGCACTGCAATGGAAACAGATTCTAAAAACAAAGAAAATGAAGGCCACTGTTGCATTGTTGGTACATCAAGTTCAGCTGTAGAAGGGATAGGTGATGAGCAGTTTATTCAGCTATGTGTCTTTCATTTGATGGTATTGGTTCAAAGGACTATAGAAAATGGTGAGACATGCCGGTTGTTTGTTGAAAAATTAGGAGTTGAAGCTTTGTTGAAGTTGTTGTTACGCCCCTCTATTGCACAATCCTCAGATGGCATGTCTATTGCTTTACATAGCACTATGGTATTTAAAGGGTTTGCTCAACATCATTCCATTCCTCTGGCACGTGCCTTTTGTTCTTCCCTTAGGGTGCACTTGAAGAAAGCTTTAGAGGGATTAGGTGCAACATCTGAACCTTTGTTGCTAGATCCAAGGATGTCATCTGATGGTGGCTTCTTTTCTTCACTTTTTGTGGTTGAGTTCCTTCTATTTCTCGCGACATCAAAAGACAATCGTTGGGTGACTGCATTGCTTACGGAATTTGGAAATGAGAGTAAGGATGTTCTTGAAGATATTGGGCTTGTACATCGTGAAGTTCTGTGGCAAATTGCTCTACTTGAAAATAGAAAGCCTGAGGATGACGAAGATGGTATTTATTCTTCTAATTCACAACAGGCAGAAGGGGATGCAAGTGAAAGTGAAGAGCAAAGATTCAATTCTTTCAGGCAGTTTCTTGATCCATTATTAAGAAGGAGAACACCAGGATGGAGCATTGAATCTCAGTTTTTTAACCTTATAAATCTTTATCGAGATTTAGGCCGTTCCCCTGGTTCTCAGCATAGATCAATTTCAATTGGGCCATCTAACATGCGGTCAAGTTCTAGTAACCAGGTCCAGCATTCTGGGTCAGATGATACTTCTGAGACTGCTCATAAGAAGGAATCTGACAAGCAGAGACCATATTATACCTCCTGTTGTGACATGGTCAGATCACTTTCATTTCACATTTCCCATTTATTCCAAGAGTTAGGAAAAGTAATGTTGCTACCTTCGCGACGACGGGATGATGTAGTAAATGTAAGTCCTGCCTCCAAATCAGTGGCTTCTACTTTTGCAACCATTGCTTTTGATCACATGAACTATGGTGGCCGTTGTGTAAATCTTTCTGGAACAGAAGAATCCATATCAACAAAATGTCGATATTTTGGGAAGGTGATTGATTTTATGGATAATATTCTAATGGAGAGGCTAGACTCATGCAACCCTATTCTGCTGAATTGCTTGTATGGACGTGGTGTTATTGGAATTGTATTAACTACCTTTGAAGCTACCAGTCAGCTGCTCTTTACAGTTAATCGGGCCCCTGCTTCACCCATGGATACTGATGATGCAAATGCAAAGCAAGATGACAAGGAAGATTCAGATAGTTGGATTTATGGCTCGTTGGCTAGTTATGGGAAATTGATGGACCATCTAGTGACTTCTTCTTTTATATTGTCATCATTCACAAAGCATTTGCTTGCACAGCCCCTCACTAATGGTGATACACCTTTCCCAAGGGATGCTGAGACTTTTGTGAAGGTCCTTCAATCCAGAGTAATGAAGACTGTAATTCCTGTTTGGACTCATCCCCAGTTTGTTGACTGTAGTTACGAATTTATCTCTACAGTTATTTCTATAATTAAGCATGTCTACACAGGCATTGAAGTTAAAAATGTGAATGGTAGTGGTGGTGCTCGTATTACTGGGCCACCTCCTAATGAAACAACTATTTCAACCATTATAGAGATGGGTTTTACAAGGTCTAGAGCAGAAGAAGCTTTGAGGCAAGTTGGGTCAAATAGTGTGGAGTTGGCAATGGAGTGGTTGTTCTCTCATCCAGAGGAGACACAAGAAGATGATGAACTTGCCCGTGCACTTGCCATGTCCCTTGGAAACTCTGAATCAGATTCAAAGGATGCAGCTGCTAATGACAATACCCAACATCTTGAGGAAGAGATGGTCCAACTTCCTCCTGTTGATGAGTTGCTATCTACTTGTACAAAACTTTTGTCAAAGGATCCACTTGCTTTTCCAGTCCGTGACTTGCTTGTGATGATTTGCTCTCAGGATGATGGTCAACATAGAACTAATGTAGTCTCTTTTATTGTGGAACGGATAAAAGAATGTGGTTTGGTTTCTAACAATGGAAATTATGCCATCCTGGCTGCTCTTTTTCACGTTCTTGCCTTAATTCTTAATGAGGATTCTTTAGCTAGGGAAGCTGCATCCAAGAGTGGTATGATTAAAATTACCTCTGACCTACTGTTCCAGTGGGATTCTAGTCTAGATAGCAGGGAGAAGCAGCAGATACCAAAATGGGTCACTGCTGCTTTCCTAGCACTGGACAGGTTGTTGCAAGTGGATCAAAAATTGAATTCTGAAATTACTGAGCAGTTGAAGAAGGAACCTGTGAATAACCAGCAGGTATCAATTACCATTGATGAAGACAGGCAAAACAGGTTGCAGGCTGCATTTGGACTCGGTATGAAGTATGCTGACATACATGAACATAAGAGACTTGTTGAGATTGCTTGTAGTTGTATGAAGAATCAGCTTCCATCCGATACAATGCATGCTGTTCTGTTACTGTGTTCCAATCTTACAAGGAATCATTCTGTAGCTCTTACCTTTTTGGATGCTGGTGGTCTAAGTCTACTTCTTTCTTTGCCAACCAGCAGCCTCTTCCCTGGGTTTGATAATGTTGCTGCCAGTATTGTTCGTCATATTCTTGAAGATCCACAAACACTCCAACAAGCGATGGAATCTGAGATAAAGCATAGTCTTGTAGTTGCGTCCAACCGGCATCCAAATGGAAGGGTCAATCCTCATAATTTCCTTTCAAATTTAGCTTCTGTGGTTTCTCGGGATCCAGCAACTTTTATGCTAGCTGCTCAATCTGTGTGTCAAGTTGAAATGGTAGGTGAGAGGCCGTACATTGTCTTGTTGAAAGACAAGGATAAAGACAAAGCTAAGGAGAAAGATAAAGTACAGAACAGTGATGGGAAAGTTAGTTTGGGAAATACAACCTCACCTGCTATCAATGGAAAAGTTCATGATTCAAATACCAAGAGTGCCAAAGGTCACAAAAAGCCTTCCCAAAGCTTTGTTAATGTAATAGAACTTCTTCTTGAATCTATTTGCACTTTTGTTCCCCCTTTGAAGGATGACATTGCTTCAAATGCTCTTCCTGGAACTGCAGCATCAACTGATATGGAAATTGATGTCTCCTTGGCTAAAGGAAAAGGAAAAGCTGTTGCCAACATGTCCGAGGACAATGAAACCGGTAGTCAGGATGCTTCTGCATCACTTGCAAAGACTGTCTTCATTCTAAAGCTTCTGACAGAGATATTATTGATGTATTCATCATCTGTTCATGTTCTACTTCGACGAGATGCTGAAATGAGCAGCATTAGGGGTTCTTATCAAAAGAGTCCTGCAGGTTTAAGCATGGGTGGGATATTTTATCATATTCTTCATAATTTTCTTCCATATTCTAGAAACTCAAAGAAGGACAAGAAAGTTGATGGGGATTGGAGGCAAAAACTAGCAACCAGGGCCAACCAGTTTTTGGTGGCTGCTTGTGTTCGATCCACAGAGGCAAGGAAAAGGGTTTTTAATGAGATTAGTTATATCATCAATGAATTTGTTGATTTATGTCATGGCATTAGGAGTCCAGGCAATGAAGTTCAGGTTTTTGTTGATCTATTGAATGATGTTTTGGCTGCACGTACACCTGCTGGTTCATCCATCTCAGCTGAGGCTACCACCACTTTTATTGATTCTGGATTGGTTAAACCATTCACTTGTACTCTACAAGTTTTGGACCTTGACCATCCTGATTCATCTGAAGTTGCTACTGGTATTATTAAAGCTCTTGAATTGGTAACCAAGGAGCATGTCCATTCAGTTGACTCTAGTAAGGGTGATATTTCTGCAAAACCTTCTGTTCTAAGTCAACCTGGAAGAACTGATAATATTGGTGAGATCTCTCAGTCCATGGAAACGACCTCACAAGCCAATCCCGATTCCCTTCAAGTTGACCATGTCAGGTCTTATGCAGTTCGCTCCTATGGTGGTGGTTCAGAAGCTGTTACTGATGACATGGAACATGATCAAGATTTTGATGGAAGTTTTGCTCCTGGTAATGAGGATGATTACATGCATGAGAATTCCGAGGATGCAAGAGATCTTGAAAATGGAATGGAAAATGTGGGTCTACAGTTTGAAATTCAACCTCGTGGCCAAGAAAACCTTGATGAAGATGATGATGATATGTCTGGTGATGAAGGTGAGGATGTGGATGAAGATGAGGAGGATGACGAGGAACACAATGATTTGGAAGAAGTCCATCATTTGCCACTTCCTGACACAGATCAAGATGAACATGAGATTGATGATGAAGATTTTGATGATGAAGTGATGGAGGAAGAGGATGAGGATGATGAGGAAGATGAAGATGGTGTTATACTGCGACTTGAGGAGGGAATTAATGGAATTAATGTTTTTGACCATATTGACGTTTTTGGCAGAGATAATAGTTTTGCAAATGAGGCGTTTCATGTGATGCCACTTGAAGTTTTCGGATCTAGACGTCCTGGACGAACAACATCTATTTATAGTCTTTTGGGCAGAACTGGTGATACTGCCTTGCCTTCTCGTCATCCACTCTTGCTTGAACCTTCTTCTTTTCCCCCACTTACTGGGCAATCAGGCTAGTTTCTCTGAGTTTTCTTGTTATTGATAATCTATTTCAACAGTGGTTTTTTCTTAGCTTATTAGTTATTTCAAGACTTGATATTTTTAATGACATTTGGGATTTTTGGTATCTTGTTTAAATATTACAGATAGTTCATTGGAGAACAGCTCAGTGGGTTTGGATAATATATTTCGATCCCTGAGAAGTGGACGCCAAGCACAACGTTTGCATTTGTGGACTGATAATTACCAGCAAAGTGGTGGGACAAGTGCTGTTGTTGTTCCACAAGGCCTTGAGGAGTTGCTTGTGAATCAATTGAGGCGACCAAGTGCTGAAAAGTCATCCAATCAGAACATAGCAGAAGCAGGCTCTCATGCTAAAGTTGGAATCACCCAGGCACAGGATGCAGGAGGTGCAATGCCTGATGTCCCCGTTGAAAGTGATCCTATTCTGGAAGTTAGTACAACAACTCCTTCAGTCATTGATAATAGTAACAACGTAGATGCAAGACCAACAGGGACTGGTCCTTCACAAGCAAATGTTTTAAGCACACAATCTCAGGCAGTTGAGATGCAATTTGAACATAATGATGGGAATGTGAGAGATGTTGAAGCTGTCAGCCAGGAGAGTAGTGGTAGTGGAGCAACTTTTGGTGAAAGCCTTAGGAGCTTGGATGTTGAGATTGGAAGTGCTGATGGCCATGATGATGGTGCTGAAAGGCAGGTTTCTGCAGATAGGATAGCAGGTGATTCACAGGCTGCCCGCACCAGAAGAGCAAACATTCCTTTGACTCAATTTTCTCCTGTGGTTGGAAGAGATGCGTCCCTTCACAGTGTTACTGAAGTTTCTGAAAATTCAAGCCATGATGCAGACCAAGATGGTCCAGCAGCAGCAGAACAACCGGTAAACAGTGATGCGGGATCAGGAGCTATTGATCCTGCTTTTCTTGATGCCCTTCCTGAGGAGCTGCGTGCTGAAGTCCTCTCAGCTCAGCAGGGTCAAGCAGCTCAGCCATCAAATGTTGAGTCTCAAAACACTGGGGATATTGATCCAGAGTTCCTTGCTGCTCTTCCAGCTGATATTAGAGCAGAAGTTTTAGCTCAGCAGCAAGCACAGAGATTGCATCAGTCTCAGGAACTGGAAGGGCAACCTGTGGAAATGGATACAGTCTCAATAATTGCAACTTTTCCATCAGACTTACGAGAAGAGGCAAGTTTATACTTTCACTATTATATAAAAATGAGACTCTGTGATTTTAAGTTCTTTCCCCTTTTCAGGTTCTGTTAACATCACCAGATACTATCCTTGCCAATCTTACACCTGCTCTTGTTGCTGAGGCAAATATGTTGCGGGAGAGGTTTGCTCATCGTTACAGTCGTACTATGTTTGGTATGTATCCTAGAAGTCGTAGAGGGGAGACTTCAAGACGAGAAGGTGTTGGTTCTGGTCTGGATGCAGCTGGGGGAACCATTTCTTCTCGCCGGTCTGGTGGAGCCAAGGTTGTTGAAGCTGATGGAGCACCTCTTGTTGATACAGAAGCTTTGCATGCTATGATTCGGTTATTTCGCGTAGTGCAGGTATTACTTTGTGAAGTCCTTCAAATAAGAGTCATTCTTTATTCTCCATAATAATTAGTTGTTTATTTTTTTGCAGCCACTCTACAAGGGCCAACTACAGAGGCTTCTTTTAAATCTTTGTGCTCATAGTGAAACGAGAATCTCTCTAGTGAGAATTCTGATGGACTTACTGATGCTTGATGTTAAAAGACCTGTCAGTTATTTAAGTAAAGTTGAACCACCATATAGATTATATGGTTGTCAGAGCAATGTAATGTATTCACGTCCTCAATCTTTTGATGGTAAGAATACTTGATTATGCAACATAAATACAGTTTGTCATTGGTGCTTATTGTTGTGAATCTTCCCAGTTATAATTTGTCTGAAATGTATTTTATTTTCTTATTTCATGAGCTTTTGCATACCGGAGTGTCCATCTTTAATGTTTAGTCTTTTTCTTGGCAATGGATTTATTTATACCTTTCATATTGTTTAATCACATAGGAGTTCCCCCATTGCTGTCTCGTAGAATACTTGAAACTCTCACTTATCTTGCTCGCAATCATCTGTACGTGGCTAAAATTTTGCTTCAGTTCAGACTACCTCACCCTACAATAAAAGAACCAGTTGACGAACGGGGAAAAGCTGTGATAGTTGGTGAAGGTGAAGAAAATATAAGTGAAAGTAATGAAGGGTACATCTCCATTGCAATGCTTTTGGGTCTCTTGAACCAACCACTTTATTTGCGGAGCATAGCCCATCTTGAGCAGGTGATGCTTTGGTTTTATTGGCATCTTTGTCATTTAATTTCACGTACCATCAGAGTTTCAGCCAGTGCTGACATAATTATCATGTATCTGTGGTGTGTTTTCAGCTGCTAAATTTACTGGATGTTATCATTGATAGTGCTGGAAACAAGTCATCTGACAAGTCCCTGATATCTACTACCCTGCCATCAGGTCCACAAATTTCTGCTGTGGAGGCAGACGTGAATGCAGATTCTAATATTTTATCACCTAGGGATGACACATCTACTGATGTTGAGGGTTCCTCCAAACCCACATCTTCTGGTCATAATGTCGAATGTGATTCCCATGGAGTGTTGAGTAATCTTCGAAAAGTAGAACTCCGACTCCTTTGCTCCCTACTCGCACAAGAAGGGTATGTGTTTGGCCTATGCTTGTTGTCAACATATCTGCCATTTGTGTATATTGTCATAATGACTAGGAGATTTTGTGTTCTTGACAGTGTAAGGGTGGGGGTGGTTTAACTCGTGACTTATAAGCATTAAAGTACTTTAGAAATAGTCAGCTTTATTGATATATGCATTTGCTTGCATATTTGTTTGTAATGCCACTGTTGAAGTAATCACCAATTAGAGCTTCTGGCTATAACTGTTGATATACAAAGTTGTTTTATTAACCTTGGAGTTGATCTGACATTTTGTGCATTACTATCAGATTGTCAGATAATGCATATACCCTTGTTGCGGAGGTAATGAGGAAATTAGTGGCCATAGCTCCAAATCATTGTGAGCTTTTTGTCACTGAGCTGGCAGAAGCAGTTCAAAAGTTGACTTCATCTGCAATGAATGAGTTACATGTATTTGGTGAAGCAATGAAATCACTGCTCAGTACTACTTCTACGGATGGAGCTTCAATTTTGAGAGTTTTGCAAGCCTTGAGTTCACTTGTAACTTTACTGACTGGGAAGGAGAATGATAAAGGTATTCCTGCCCTTTCTGAGGTTTGGGAAATCAATTCAGCATTAGAGCCTTTGTGGCATGAGCTGAGCTGTTGCATAAGTAAGATAGAATTTTACTCCGAGTCTGCATCCGAGTCTTTGACATCTTCTAGTACATTTGTGTCTAAACCGTCTGGTGTGATGTCTCCACTACCAGCTGGTTCTCAAAATATATTACCGTACATTGAATCTTTCTTTGTGGTCTGTGAGAAATTGCATCCTGCTCAGCCAGGTGCTAGTCATGAATCAAGTATGCCTGTTATTTCTGATGTTGAGTATGCTAGCACATCTGCTCCCCAGAAAGCATCTGGAACTTCTGCAAAAGTAGATGAGAAACATGCTGCTTTTGTACGGTTCTCAGAGAAGCATAGGAAGCTACTAAATTCTTTTATAAGGCAAAACCCTGGTTTGCTCGAGAAATCTTTCTCACTTATGCTGAAGGTTCCTAGATTTATTGACTTTGATAACAAACGAGCCCATTTCCGTTCAAAAATTAAGCATCAGCACGACCATCACCATAGCCCCTTGAGAATATCAGTGAGAAGGGCATATGTTCTAGAAGATTCTTATAACCAGCTTCGCATGAGATCAACTCAAGATTTAAAGGGAAGGTTGACTGTTCACTTCCAAGGGGAGGAGGGTATTGATGCAGGTGGGCTTACAAGGGAATGGTATCAATTGTTGTCCAGAGTTATTTTTGATAAAGGAGCACTGCTTTTTACTACAGTGGGAAATGAATCAACGTTTCAGCCAAACCCTAACTCTGTTTACCAAACAGAACATTTATCTTATTTCAAATTTGTTGGTAGAGTGGTGGGTCCCTTTTCAATTGTTTTGAATATTTTCTTTTAGTCATATATGATTATTTTTATACCCCTTTCTGTCTTATCCAGGTTGGAAAAGCATTATTTGATGGCCAACTCTTGGATGTTCATTTTACTCGATCATTTTACAAGCACATTCTTGGGGTCAAAGTTACATATCATGATATTGAAGCCATTGATCCTGGTTATTTCAAAAATTTGAAATGGATGCTTGAGGCAAGTGCATTTATTTAGACCTCTCCCTCCCTTTATATTTTAATCACACTTGGTTTATTGTTCAATTTGTGATGATTCTCTGTTTCTGGTATGATTGCAGAACGATATTAGTGATGTTCTGGATCTTACTTTTAGCATTGACGCAGATGAGGAAAAATTGATCTTATATGAACGAAATGAGGTATTTACAATGCTCTTAAAACTGATATGGAATGTTGGATTATGCATTGTTATATGGTCTAATTATGATCATATCTAGGTGACGGATTATGAGTTGATTGCCGGTGGACGGAATATCAAAGTTACTGAGGAGAACAAACATCAATATGTTGATTTGGTTGCCGAGCATCGGTTGACAACAGCTATTCGACCTCAGATAAATTCTTTCTTGGAAGGGTTCAATGAATTGATTCCCAGGGAGTTGATATCGATATTCAATGATAAAGAGCTGGAATTATTGATCAGTGGACTTCCTGATATTGATTGTAAGACTCGGTCCTTTACATTAGCTTTTATCAGATGTGATCAATGTTCGATTGCTCTCCCCACGAGAATTTGCCTGGAAGGGCAAATTTGACTGTTCTTTTATTTTATTTTATTTCAGTGGATGACTTGAGAGCAAACACTGAATATTCTGGATATAGTGCTGCATCGCCAGTTATCCAATGGTTTTGGGAGGTTGTTCAAGGTTTAAGCAAAGAAGACAAGGCTAGGCTATTGCAGTTTGTGACAGGCACATCAAAGGTATACTGCTATCGAGGAACTTTTCAAATTTTAATAGGCTACTCATTCCGGATATATTGCATGTGAACACCATCCATACGATCTACTTGAAATCGCACATGTTCATGTATTCAATTTATTTCTGAAGCATTTTAGTCAAGAGTGAGTCTATTGAGATCAGCTGCTTCAGGGTATGAGATGAGTGTGACTGAGTTTTATTCCTGAATGCATGCAAATGATCTTAGTAGTGTATCGAAATTGTGATGAAGGTCATAGAATTGTAAGGTCTTACACATTTTGTAAGACTCTCTGATGGATCCTGAGTAGGATTGTAGTGTAAAAGCTGATCATACTTGTAGGGCCGTGGAATTTGTGGGTTTTAAGCATTTGAATTTGTTTGATGCAACTGGGCTTTTGTAGGTTTGGGTGACCTGAAAGCCAAACTCTTTTTTTTCCCTAGTTCCTTTCTTTGCTGCAAGTCATTGGATTTTGAAGCTTTCTCTAACACCACCATTCAAAATCCTTTCCTCAAGCTTTTAGATCTTGTTCTAAGTCATCTCTCCTATTTGGTCTACGCTCTCGAGACCTGACTTGTCTATTATGTGTTGGGGCATCATCCATTCTTTCTTTGGCCAGATCATCAGTGTGTCTCTTCACTGTTCTACTAGATCTGACTGAACTGCTGAAGAAGCTCTAACTGGTTTTTTTTCCTGAAACCCATAAACTTGGCTTTTGTATCCTTTATTTGAAATAAAAGATATCTAGACTAATGTTCTTGTCTGTTCTCTTTCTGCTTGATTATTTTTCTTTTAGTAATTGCTATTGAATATAAAATAAATTTTAATATTATAATCAATATTTGAAGTATTCCCTAAATTTCAACGATTGTATGTATTAGTTGATCATTTTTATACATTTTCTTACTTTTGGTAAAATCTTAGGATTTTTGTTCCAATTGCACGAGTTTTTTCATACCTCTCCCCATAAGATTTTTTATTTTGACAACCTTGGATCTAAGGTTTCTCTGTACTTGGAAATATAAGATTCAATTATTTTTTAGGAACTCTTCATTATGATATGGTAATGACGTAGACACATTTTTCTTTTTCTAACTTGAAGCCGTAAAAACATCTACAATACAATTTGGGGGTCTGATTTTTACAACCAATGTTTCAGGTGCCTTTGGAAGGCTTTAGTGCTCTTCAAGGAATTTCGGGCTCCCAGAAGTTTCAGATACACAAGGCCTATGGAAGTCCGGATCACTTACCTTCTGCTCATACCTGGTATGTCGTTTTCCCCTTTCCAAATTCCATATATGCATTTGGTTTTAGTTGTGATTATCTGTGATGGATAATTATAGTGGTGTGATTTGAAGCAATCTAAAACTGAACTTTCTTCGCGCAGTTTCAATCAATTAGATTTGCCGGAGTATCCATCTAAACAACATTTGGAAGAGAGGTTACTGCTTGCAGTTCACGAGGGAAGTGAGGGTTTTGGATTTGGATGAGAAATTTCATCGGGGTGGGTACAAAATACAATGTATTACAATTTTAGGTTAGGAGCTATTTCAGAATAGAATCCAGTGGTACAGGGGATTGAAGTTTTTAAGTTCATATCATGTTAATATCTTGTACAGTCGTATATTTGCAATGGGAAATGCCGGTGGCAGTTTTTTAATCACCCCCACTCTGCACTGCATAATCAGATCTCAGAGCCTATACTCTTTGCAAATACTCTACCTGTTCATTTTCATACACCTTTTTTGTTATCGTCATCTTTGAGAATTTTTAATAGCAAAGTTTTCTGGTATTAGCATTTATAGTTGTAAAACTTCCACTTCACCAGTTCTCCCATGTGCATATTTTATTCTGTATTTCAAACAAAATTAGTGGTTTCATTCCACTTAAAATTTTTCCTTGTTTCGTTTTCAGTTCCTTTAAGAATATGAAACTCGTGAGATCAGTCTCATGCGTATAATTTATCTTCCTTCTTTCTCTCTTTAACCAAATAAATAAAATTTGACGTTAATTTATTACCTTTTGCTCTTTATCTCACTCTATCCAAACACTGTTACAGTCTAAAGAGGTTTTACAAGACACTGTAATTTTTTTACTTTCATTTATAACCTTCAAATTGTGCAATTTTAAAAAAAATAAAACTAGAATTTTTTTAGAGTTGCGGGCAAAAATTTATGAAGATACGGGAAGAAAGAAATTGTCCTCACGTAAAAGCGATGAGAAAGAACAACTGTAAAAAATAAGCCTTCTATTCCCCCACCTATTTCTCAGTTAGTGGATATATATATATGTGTGTATATATATATATATATATATATATATATATATATATATATATATATATATATATATATATATATATATATATATATATAAATCAAATAATTAAAATAATCACAGTAATAATTAAATAACGAAGTTGAAATCTTTGCTGTGATTTAACTCTTGAGTTATACACGCATACAGTGAATTGTTCTATTTGGCTTTTTAAATTAAACCGTCTTTATCCACTCTTATATTTTATAGATGGGAAAAGCATTGTTTTTTTAAGTCACTAACTTAGTTAATTTTTATCCATTCTTTATATGTTAAATGATTAATTTTAATTTCTTTTAAAAAATATAAAAAACACCAATTAAAAAGTAAAATTAATTAAAATTAAGTGATTTTTTTTAAAAAAGTCACTGAATCCTTTTTATTCTTCTTTTTGTTTCACTGTCATAATTAATGAATTATAGAAAATATAAATTTTAAAGTGCTTAAAAGTAAGGTGAGGGAAAAAATGTAATATATTAAGAACTTAAAGAAACTTTATAATTTTTACATTAGTCACTAAAAAAGAATAAATTTACCATACCTAATAATGATTAACTTCGAGTATAAAATCTACAAAACTTACACTGACAACAAATTTTAACTATCAATTTATGCAATGACAACAAATTTTTCATTACTATGTGTGCTTCAGTTGTAAACTTTTGAACTTCTGAGTGCGTCAACCTTTTCTCAGTTTATTATTCCTTGTCTTTCTTTCTCCATCTGTGGATGTTTTAATTAGTTACTTACAATCATGCTTTTAATCTCTATTATTATGTTCACAAATTAATTAAATGAATAAACACTATTAATTTGGTCCACAGCTTTAGGTTATTTGTCTCGTCAGCTTTCTGCTTAATAATTCTCCATTCTTTATTTTTCAAATAGTTTATCCTTTTTTTTTCAATTTTCTAAATAATGTCTTTTGTGATGTTCAGACGTATGGCTTAATATATTTTTATCTCCGTAAAATTATATTTTTTATATTGTTTCTGCCCCCACCTAATACTTTTGCATTGGTTAGGAGTTAAAATCAAGTATATTTTAAATGTTTCTTTTTCCTTTCATCATTCAATAGGGCTTTGTTCACTTGAATGAATTTGAAGAAGAGTGATTAAAGGAATTTGAGAAGATTTAAAAATAAATTGTTTTGTTGATTTGGAAGTAAAGTTTGTGAGAATTAATGTAATATTTGATTGATGGTGACAGATTAAAAAAATTTACTTTCAAATCCACTCTCATTTACCTTCAAATTTTCTCAAATCCTCTCAATCACTCTCCTCCAAATCCATTCAAGTGAACAAAACCTTAAAGACAAAACCTTCTATGTTTCAAAGGAGATAATGTATAGTGATTGATCCTGACGATGTCATTCAAATTTTGGATTGGAACAGAAGTATCTATAGTGGGTTAATAAGAAAACTTTCGATCATATTAATTTTTTGAAAAATACTAATTGCATTTATAGAATCAACATGGACCATAAGTTTATGTTCCTATTACAATAATATTTACTTGGAGAATATAATAAATAGTAATAGAATAATAAATAATAATCAACTTATTAAACTTTCTAGATTTATTTGTAATATTTAATATTTATTTGGAGAGTATAATAAATAGTAATAGAATAATAAATAACAACCAACCTATTAAACTTTCGAGATTTATTTGTAATATTTAAATAGACATGTTTAGACTGATTTATAACGAAAAAACTTAAAAACTTTAATATGTTTATTACACAAAAGAAATACTTTTAGACTTTTATTCGTTATAGTTTTTACAAATAAGTTGGCTGATATGAAATATTTTATCATAAGTCCCAATCCATATAAAATCATGATTTTTTTATTATTATTTTAGACATTGGAAATTTTTTGTCTCTACACTTTTAAGACCAAAACTTCTCATTATTTATAACTTTTTTCTTCTTACTTGTCATATTTTTTTTTTCCAAGATGAATAGCATGGGTTTCAACTAAACATTATTTTTTCTTAGTCATGTTATTTATTTCAAATTAATATTGAATTTAGTCACTAAAATTTTATATTACTATTACCTTAGTGTAAGTAAATCTCAAGTAAGTCTTTGAACTTTAGGATTATTTCTAAATCCCTAAAATATACCGCTTTCAATTTGGTCTCTATTATAAAGACACTTTGTTATAATAAAAACATTAGAATACAAAATGAAAAAACATGTGATTAACTTTGTGGATTCCATGAACCCTAAAAATCCATATTTTCTTCTATTTTTTAGACTAATGAGACAAGAAGTTATTTACTTATTTTTTTATATTTTGTAGACTAATGAGACAAAATACAACTTTTATGAGTAAGATTAACCATTTACTTGAACGAGAAAATTAAGGATACATACATTGCTCATATATTTAGACAACTGAGATCACAACAATAACATCAAAAGCAGTAAAAAAAAAAAGTTTAGTATCTACAACTTTTAACAATGTTAATGGCCAGTGGTAGCAACACTATATATGAATCTTGAACTTTTTTGGAGTCTAAAACAGTGATGTTAACTGACCTCCAAATAGAAGAAGAAACTGTAACTCAGCCTTTTCTAACTTTGTTTCTTCTCTATTCAAATGGCAATCTGATACTAACCCAAGTTAGATATCATCATCATGTAGAAACATACTCTCTCTAATTGTTTAAAGTTTATAGTTTACAAAACATTAACCAATAGGAGAGTTTGTTCATTTCAAAAGAGTGTTGCTAACATTCTCTCATCGTCTGAGGTATTTCTTTCCTCTGGCATCATCTTCAATGATACTGCAAAGGGTAGGTGGAAAATCAACTGGCCACAAAACCACATCATTTCCCCAAACAACCATCTTAGCAAGATGATCTGCTGCTCTGTTAGTTTCACGCCATGAGTGAGAAATTTGATATTTATCAAACTTCTTCAATAGTTTCCAGATTTGTTTCAAATAGCTATCAGCTTTTGGACAATGCTGTTTTCTATTGACTGTCTTCACAACACTCATGGAGTCTGATTCCACCCATATTGCTTTGATCCCAAGGCCCCAGCAAAGAACAAGGCCTCTCCAAATGGCCCACAGTTCAACCAAGAAAACATCTCCTTGAGGCACTTTAGAGACAAAAGCACATATTGGTTCACCCGTATAATCACGAAGCAGCCCTCCAAAACTGGCACTATCTCTGTTGATAGAACCATCAGTGTTTAGTTTTGTCCATCCAAACTTTGGCTTTGTCCACTCACACCATCTTATGGATCTGGAAACTGGGTTGAGAATGTTAGCAATTTGGTTCAGATTCCTTATCAGAACCATACCTTTGATTCTTTTCTGAGTAGAGGATAACAGGTCTTTGCTATTTGTTTCATGGAACTCTACTCTTAGCTCTGTTTCCTTATCCTTGTGTTTCTTCCCTTTGAGATGTGCCCTCAAGCAATTTTCACTGGTAGTACTAATCTGACATAAAGCACAGCTCCATTCCTTCTGAACTAGTTTTTTTCTAGTTATCCTTGCATAACTGCTTTCAGTTCTGTCACAACCTGCACTATCATCCTGATGCAAACAATTTGTTAGGGGAAATCTGTCAATGTCTATTCAGACAATTACACATTAGAGTTAGAGTGAGAAAATATGATGAGGAATGAACAGGAAGCAGACACCTAATTGTAGACTGTTGCATATTGTTCAATGTAGTAAAAATTATATATGAGATTAATCTCCCTTGAGTTGAATACATAACCGAAGAAATATGGATTAAGTCCAAAATACAAATAAAGAATAATAACAAACAAACTAAAGATAAAAGATAAAAATAAGATATTTATCTAAGATATCTAATAATCTAATATATCTAACATTCCCATCAAGTTGGTGCACACAAATCGTATTTACTAAGTTTGTTATAAATATAATCAATAAAAATTTAATGAAAATATATCTTTTTACGTGATACCAAATTATTAATGATTTCCGAAGATGATATAGAAGACAATGAACCAACTCAGGAAACTCTCCCTGAGCAACAAATCCAAGAGATTACTTCATATAAATCTCTTCGTGCAAATCATTATTAAGGAACTCTAGTTGATAAAGAGGTCATTGTTAAATAAACTAACAATTGCAATTGGAGAAAAAGTATATATGGGCGGGTCAGACACACCTGGAAGAGAAGTTAGAAGAGACAGTAGATGAAGAAGCCATGGATGAACAGGAGAGAGATAAACCCTAAAAGTCCAAGATTTTCTAATCAAGGCACGTGAAAGAAAAAGAGGTGACCTTGACGCTTTGAATCACTGCCATAGAGGAGACGGGACAAGCGTCCATGCATGACAAACCTGAAAGTGGAAAAAGAATGACCTCAAAAATGTGAATCACTACCCTGCCTAAGAGGAGATGACACGTGCCACCATACACGATAGAAGAGGGAGTAGATCCACAATTTCAAAACACGCTGAAAGCGCTCAAATGAAGGCATCGTTAACTACATTGTGGTCACTTGGCCAAGAAGATCAAAACCCGTCGTTGGTCGAAATTAGAACTCCAACGATGATGACATACGCTGCTGCTGCCGCCAGTAGCGGGTGAGACAAAGAAAATTATTTTCTGAAATAACTTTAGATTCTAGATACCATGTTCAATACAGTAAAAACTGTCTGAGTTTAATCTTCCCAAGATTGAATATACACATAGAGTAAGAAAATTATTTTTTGAAAGAACTTTAGATTCTAGATACCATGTTCAATACAGTAAAAATTGTCTGAGTTTAATCTTCCCAAGATTGAATATACACATAGAGTAACAGAAGAAATATGGACTAAATCTAAAATACAAATAAAAATAATAACAAACTAATTAATGATAAAAGATAAAGATAATATCTAACAATTTAATATATCTAACACATATAAACAAACATGAAACATAATTACAGTGAACGTTTCCCATGACATTTGCATATTTGGGTTCATAGATAAATTCAGAAATTAGAAGTAGCAAAAAGATGGCTAAAACCTTAATATTATCAGATGGGTTGCAATACTTGAAAGCAATACCTGACATGCTTCAAGTTTCTTTTCTTGTATTTGACTTGGCGTAATTGTCTGATAATAGAAATCAACAAGTTCCTTTTCCTGTATTTGACTTGATGTAATTGTCTGGTCAGAGACATCAAAAAGTTTAGCACCCTCATCTGATTCAGAATCTGTGCCCTTCTCACTGACGATGTTTGATATCTTTGTAAATAGGGTCCAAGAACAGTAGGGTCTAATTAGGAATCTGTAGACACATGGTGCTGCACCAACATAAGGCATCAACAGCAAGACAGTGGCTATGGATTTCAGATGTGGCCACCATGGGAGGCTGTAAAATCAGGAAAATTAAAAATGAGAATAAATTGAAGTAGAAAACCAAAAGATGAGGATATGTTCAAGTATCAGTGCAAGTTATGTTTGGTTCCATGCAGCAGACAGTGATTGTAAGAGGATGAACTCTTACTATGTTTTCTTTCTTTGCTAACTCTACAATCAAATTGAAGAATAAGGGAAGAGGTTAACTTCTAATTTGAGATTTTGAGACATAAGTTGAATAGCAGGAATAAAACAAAATATGCACATTGCAGTAACTTGGAAGGTAAAATTGGAAAAGATAGCATACCAAGAGTTTACATGTTTAAGTATATCAAGAATACAAAATGTTGTAATTAGAGGAAAATCTTCCTAATTAAGAAAATATCTGTAGAATTAAGAAAATATCTATAAAATCTTCTAGCTTATTGTTCAGTATATTTTTTTATTATTTCCTTTTAAAAGATTAAGTTGTTAAGTAAGGAAAATGTAATAGATGTGAATAATAATAATAAAAATCATTCTCCTTTTCAAGTCAAAATAATGTTAAAACTAATGAAGATGTTTTGTGATACCAGCTGAGTGGTTAAAATGAAAAAAAAAACAACTAGGAATTATTTGTGATCACAAAGTACCAACGAAGCTTAAAGGAAAGTTTTACTGTCACATTACTCTATGGAAGAGAATGTTGGACTTTGAAATCACAAGAGGAAAATGTACAGTGACTGTATCAGAGTTAAGGAGAAATGACAAAAGAATGATTATAGTGGTTTGAATTGAAATTATCAGTGAGCATAGTTTAATGATTAATGTAAACTAAATACTGTTTAGATTTTCACAAATTATCAATTGAACTCTCAGTAAAAAAGAAAATACCAGTTAAATAACACTGAAAGTTCCCATTCCACAATTGTTGACAAGGAAAACAGAACCCAAAAAGTAAGGCATCGCTGCTTGCTGGAACGAGAATCACTCTCCATTGCACAAACAGAAACAAACCTGAAAAGATAATTAGGAACCAATCTCAAACACATACATCTGTCATACTTTCAGAATAAAAAGGCTATATTTTTGCCAAGAGAAACATCCAATTTGATTCTTGCAACAATTTAATACAATTAATTTCATCCCCAAAGAGAACAGCGAATACTTCACAGAATTAAAGAGTAATGCAATTGAACAACAAAATGGGGGTATTTTTCCTTTATTGTTCTCATTATCGTATTTACGAGTACTGAGTACCATATACTTACAATGGACAAAGCAAGCTAAATGGAGGCCTGCAGTGTGTAAGAAAAACAAAACAGACACAATCGTAAGAGAATAAGAACATAAGAAAGTGAAACTGAAGTGTTAAATTTGGTTGATCATAGATAAATTTAGAAATAACTGGTAAATGAAGAAGAGAGAAGAGTTGGATTTACCATGAAAGAAGGGTGAATGAGTTGGTTAAGAGAGTGTAAAATGGTTCTTCCCATCCCATTCTTTGCTTCTTAATTTCAATCTCTTTTCTTTTCTTTTCTTTTCTTTTCTTTTTTCTTTTCTTTTCTTCTTCTTCAATCTAAATCCAACAAAGAAAGAACTTTATGGGAGAAGCAACAAGTTCCAACAGCATAGTTCAAAAGGCGAAGACCAAAAGTCAATTTAATCACTGCTGTCTCTTTGTTTCCACATAAACCATCAAAGAAAACGACACCACAAAATACAAATTTTATTTTTAATTCTTCTTACAATTTATACTTTTTATTATAATCGAAATCGTTTTTCTTTTTCATTTTCTTTTTTCTTTTCTTCCCTTTTCCACTTTCTGACTCGAATCCGAAAATGGCGATTTCCTTAACAAAGCAACTTTGTGTTACAAATGTTGCTTGGCTGACACCAATCCAATCATCATAATTTTTAACTTTAATAGCCTATTTTGTCTTCAATTTTAATTAAAAGTGTGTCAAATTGGTCTATGTCAAATTGGTTTTTGTTTAGTAAAATTTGCATTAACGTGGTCCATTCTATTAAATAGCACAAATAATGTTAATTTTCTTTTTCTCTCTGCTATGCTCATTTTCTTTTTCTCCCTATCTTTTCATGCTTTTGCTTTCATCTCACTTTATCCCTCTTTCTTACGAATCCCATAACCTTTTTTTTCATCACTGCTGCTTACCACTACACTTCCCAATTTTCTTTCTTTCCACTTTTTAAATCCTCTCATGTTTTTTTAAAAGTGTATTAAAAATATTTCTAAAATCCCAACATAAATATACTTTAAATATTCAATAAAAGACAATACAAAATATGAACTCGAAAAATAATGTAACTAAAATAATATAATTAAAATACATTTTATAATAGATCTTCAATATAAACAATATCAATAATACTAATATAACATTACTGTTAATATAAATCAATATTTATTTAATCTATAAAGTACATTGTTAATACATTAATAGTTTGTATTGTATAAATAAGGTTTAATGTCTCTGTAGATCCTTATTTTGGCCCTAGAATCTCAATTAAGTCCTCTTTCTTTTTGTCGTCTCAATTGGGTCCCCATTTTTGTAAAATTGTAACAATTAAAGGCTTACCGTCAAATTGGACAAACGACCATTTAATTACTCGTTACGTGGCATGGGTAGTGTTTTCAGTAATCACAGATGAAATTAAAAAAGAATTTTGTATTAAAAAATAGTATAGGCATTATTTTCTTAAGAATAGAGGAACGTCATAATTGTATAAATCAAATTAGACTAACAAAGTTGTCATTATGGAAGAGTACAAAAAATCATTAGCTTGAAAATAGCTTGGTAAAATTTATTTGAGGCATTTCCTTATGAAGAAGGTACGTGAAGATGAAATTCTCTTGATATATAGATTGAGAATTTAAAACTTAAGTTGATAACTAATATTTTAAGAAAGTTGAATGTCTTGTCCTTGATATAACCACCTTTAACATCATTGATGAAGTGATTATTGAAAAAATCATGTAAACTTATTGGTTTCAATTTAATTTGGTCTTAAGATCCTTGGTGGAGTTATAATATTAGTTCATGATTGTTGAAAATATAAGGATGATTCTAAGTCATATATTAAGTAAAAACGAGAAAGTTAAGTATTGTATAAGAAAGAAGAGCATAAACTACCTTAAGATTTTGGATTAGATGTGGTGTTAATCCTTTATGAGTTGGGTCCATGTCTCATTGATGATGTATCTTCTAGGTGATCCTTTCTCGAAATACACATTAATGGTGTATTAATCTAATGGATCTTAAACCTGATAATGTATATAGACTATGTGTCTTAATGTAACTAACACAACTGCAAAACCAATTCTCTAAGTCTTTGGCTTTTGCCTATATTTATTCCTTGTTTGCTTTAGCCTTTCATTATTGATAATTATACAACTTTTGCCTTTCTTTCTTTTCTCGTTCACTTTCTCTCTTTCTCTTTCTTTCCCTTTGCTAACATGGTATTTAGAGCCTTATGATTTTGACCATGGCTTTCACTCAAAATTCCTAAGTTTTAAATTCTGAAAATTCTTTTACACCCATATTTCAGCCTTACAATTTCAATACTCTCATTTCTCTCAAGCTAGATGATGATAACTACCGCATATAGAAGCAACAGGTCCTACTACCATGAAAGGATTACAACTTTAGGGATTCTTGGTGAATCAAGATTACTCTTTCAAATATCCAACCCCTAAAAATGTCGTCATCGGTATTATTAATCTTGTTTTTCAACAATATAAGCAATAAGATCAGTTGCTTCTCGCTTGACCGCTTAGGTCCATGTCTTCTTCCATTCTAATCAAGATTGTTGCTCTCACCACTACCGCTAAAGTTTAGATAAAATTCAAGATATGTTATGCTTCTTAAAATTTTTCACGTGTTCAAGTTATGAAAATTCATATACACCCATATTTCAACATCACACTTTGAATACTCCCATTTCTCTTAAGCTAGATGATGTTAACTACCACATATGGCAACAATAGGTCCTAACTATATTGAAGGGATTACAACTTCAACAATTCTTGGAGAATTAAGAGTACCTATCAAATACACAACCCCTAAAAGTGGCATTAATAATGGCTTCAATCCTCTTTTTCAACAATATGAATAACAAGATCAGTTGCTTCTCACCTGAATGCTTATGTCCATGTATTATTCCATTTTGACCAAGATGGTTGGTCTCACCACCACCGCTCAAGTTTGGACAATAACTCAAGGTTTATTATGCCTTTGCGCGTGTTAAGCGACTCAAGATTCAACTCTAAGCTCCAAAGAAAGATAAATAGATTGTTGTTTAGCTTTTTAATACCAAGAAGTGTCACTAGTGCAGTGAAAAGATGTGACATTAGTTGTTTTCAATAATTGACAACAATTTAAAAACTGATGAATATTAAGACGAGGTAAAGGGGGCAAGGGGGTTAAGGATTTATGACAACAGTTTCATAGATCCTTGATAGGTTCTATGACCTCGATTGTTTGTAGAATCGCTGCCAAAGGTTTTTTTGCTTCGGTTATTGTTACAATCGATGCCATAGACCCAATTTGAATTAAAATAATTATTTAATTTAAGCATCCTTGGCCTCGGTTGCACCAAGAATCGAGGCCATAAATAATTTTTTTCCTCAATTTTTGTCATAATTGTTGCCTAAGTTTGCGTTTTTTTAAATATGATTCTTATTTTTGTAACATCCTATGTCACAGAAACATACTTGCATATCAAAACTAGTATCCACAACACAGAAACATACTATAATATATTTTTTAAACAAAAACATAATTATAACCCAAAATCAATATAATGTACAAATTATGATATCCTAATATACAAATTATTATATCCTAACAATTACATACTATTGTATAGTTCTATTACATATTTTGCACAAACTTTCCGTATCTAATGAATGGACTTGTTAGGAATTGGAGAAGGAGTCTTAAAGCTCTACACAAAAATACAATGATTTCAATTAGTGTATATGATTTCCAAATAATGGAGGAAAATATTTGATTCAATGCAAATATTACCGTTTCCCAGCCATATGTAATATGGGCACTAATAATTATCATCATCCAATGCATTACGTAGTAAGCACACTCATATGAGTCGGTTTGTCTATTACATTACAATATGTCATCATAATTATAAATAATTGAGGAATATCGTTGGAATAAAACAATTATAAGAAAATATGGACCAAAATACCAAACCTTGAATGTCAACCATCCAAAATTTTTAGCCTTAACAATTGATTTCCCTAATAACATCATATGTGTTGCAATTGAACTATGAAAAAAAAGAATATTTTAAGATACAATTATATAAAACACATTAAAAACCTAATTCTTTACTAGTACGTGTTAATTTATTAGTTGTTATTGGGTCTCCCATTTCTACTCACGGTCCCATTTCTACTAACGATCACATCAAAGTTGTTTCTGATGGATTACTTGATGAGTACGATGAATTCACTAGTGCAGTCAAGGGAAAAGACAACGGTTATTTTCGCTTATAGACATCGGTTCCGCAACCGAGGCATAAACAGGCGAGGTAAAAAGTCTACCACTTTTTGCCTCGGTTCAGAACCGAGGTAAAAAAGTGTATGCTTTTGCCTCGGTTCAAATGCAACTGAGGCAGTATAGGATGTTCCTCTTTTTACTTTTATTTTCGTGGTTGGGTCTTATGCTTCGGTTTAGAGTTCAACCAAGGTAGTAAAAGGTTTTTTTTTTTATATATAAAAAATGCTTCATTGTCCAAATAAGCTATCTCCAACTTAATTCTCCTATCAGAATTCATTATCTTCTCGGATTTGCGGCAAAAGAAAAATCTCAAGACAAGCTTTGAACATATATGGTATTTGATTGATTACATAAATTGAAACAATGTACAATTGAACATATATGATATTTGATTGGTTACATAAATTGAAACAATGTCGATTGTACATGCTGGTTAAGTCAAGTGTGGCTGTCAATCCTACGCTTGAGTTGTTTCTGGTGCATGGCCTTCAGAATCCTTCACCTTTTCAGCATCAGATGGGCCAGAAATATCCTTCAGACACTCAATTTCCATGCTGGCTGTGCGGCTCTTTCTATTTCTTCGATCCTGGAAGTGATATAGAATATATGTTTGCCTTAAATTAATAAATCCAATAGAAGTGACTGATGAAGAGTTCATGTAATACCCAGAAACTCATACATTCAAACATGCACATACAAAACCAAAGGATCCATGGCATTCAACATTTAGTAACTCGTAACTAATCATGAAAAGGGCATGCATACCGGCTAATGAATTCTGAGAATAAATTTGGGAACATGTTATTGATTACTAGTCATTCAAAATATCAAGTTCAAAAAATAATTCCACACAGAGAAGAAGCTTAACACACTAGATTACAAAAAGGCTATTGAGTTAGTGTGTACTCCCAATGATTTGTCAGGTAGCAAGGAGCAAAACAAACATCCAGAGTCCCAAATTGTGATAAAAATTCAGATTATGTAGCAAAAGTTATATGAGAAGATAAGACAAAGAATGAACCTCTTTGATAAGTGTCCAAAATTACATATACTGAGCACTTATTTTAATCTCCTTTGATGTATTATGGAGTAAAATCTCATGAAAAGTTGTATAAAATGTATATATAATTGATTTTATATCAATATGAGTGTTTTTGTGTGTTTATTTCGCAATAGAATAAGGATTGGAAAATATCAAAGAGACCCTGCGTGCATCAATAGTCCAGCCAGAGTGCATCAGTGGCCCAGCCAGAGTGCATCAGTGGCCTAGCCAGAGCCCATCAGTGGCCCAACTAGAGGGAGCAGATTGGCCTGCAAAAGGAGCCAGTGGCCCAGCGACCAGGACCCAGTGGCCCAGCGAGTTGACCCTGCTCGCCTAGCAAAAAATCACTTAAGACCCATCTCTTTAAGGATGCGAACCAGAGGCAGAGAAGGCAGTTTTGGAGGGGGAAACTCTCCTAGAGCTCAGGGACGACGGTGTGGAGGTGCGACTTCATTGCAGAAGCTCATGGAGGTCGCTTGGGGCATATGGAAGCATCTCTTTTCTCCTCCTTGGGTCTTCTTTTTCTTCCATCCACCATGTTTGTAAGCTTGAGGTTCTTCCATGGAAATGGAGAACCAAATTCATCTTGTTAAGAATTGATGTAATTACTAGATTCTTGTGTTTTTGTTGAATGATTTGAATATATATATGTCTGCTCTGTTAATTTCTAGTTTCTTGTTTCCAATCTTTAATGCTTTCTTGTAATGGAAACATTCATGAATTGATTTTTGGGATTAATGGGGTATGGGAATGTATCTTGTGATCTATATTTGAAACAAGGGGCCTAGTGAATGTATGAAATCTGGTAGGGAACTTACTACATTAGTTGTCTTAAGATCTTTGTTCTTTAATGCGGATTTTCTTATTAATTGATCATGGATTTGATTGTTAATAGAGGATTTAGGCTTTTCACCTAAGGAATTAGGGATAAAGTAATTTCGATGGTTGACATTAGTAATTAATGGAGAGGAGATGAAACTTTTTATGCATAAGAGTGAAAGTGGTGAAATCTAATCTGAGCAAAGCCGATCCATATCATTTCTGACCTTTATCCATATCTAAGTGTCTTCACTACCAAAGTCCAACCTTTTAATTATGTATAAATTTATGTTTCTACACTTGTTTGTAAATTGATGTTATGTTATTGAGTCTAGATGAGTTGTTAATCGCACAATTTTCTAGTATTACGAGTTTCTTGGGAAAACAATACCTGGTCTTACCACGATTTATTACTTGAACGATTCGGTACGCTTGCCGAAATCGACTAACACTCTTAGAATGGATCAGCTTCAAGGATTCTCACAACCTGACTCATTTTAGGCCTCTTTTCTGCTTCAGGATCAACATACTTAAGTGCAACCAGAAGAGAACGTTTTAAAGCACGTGTTGATGGGTTCACTTCAAGCCTTGAATCCACAACTTCCTCGACCCTTCTCGTCCCCACCATCATCTTGAACCATTCAACAAGATTCACCTGTAATGAGGATAATCAAAATATTATCAGCTCTCGGAGAGGCACTTGTGAGGATCATCTAGTGAGGACTTGGGCATGAGGTTTTCAGCAACATTAGTTGGGTGATGTTGGCCTCCTTTATTAGCCTCTTGATGGAGTCAAACAATGGATGAGTTTGTAGCTTCAAGTAATTATTTGCAAGCAACCCCTCCACAAGCAGACCAAATCCCATCATTGAAATTCAACAGCCCTTAGGGTGTGACTTTGCTGCCACTCCCTCCTTCTTCCTTGGCCTCTTTCCTTCCAACAACATCCTTATCAGTCTCCTCGTCCAACAACTTATTTGCCTTCTTCTTCCTCTGCCTTGTAAGATCAAGAGAGCAATCAATGTCTTCATCCACATCGTCTGCAACGTTCGCGTCGCATCCACGTCCTGTGACATCCGCGTCCTTCGAACCCCAGCGCAAATCCTGCGACATCCGCGTCCACGTCCGCAGCACCCTCTCCAACCTTTTCCACCAAGACCTCAAGCCCCAAAACGATAAACCCCCAAATTTGCCAACGAGAAACTCTGACGCTGCACCACCGCTAAAAAGTCAGAACGCGAACCAGATCCGCCATCCTTTGGCAGTGACGAGGGAGGAGGAAAAGAACTCGCCGCCGTAGCCGTTGGGCTTAGCGATGACAGTAAACAGGGCGCCATCCGTGACGACGGCGCTTCATGAAGATGGCCATGGAAGATGAAAAAGGGGAAATAAATCGGTGAAATCGGTGGAGGAAGGCATTTAATCAATAGGGATGAAGATATTCAATGGTTCAAACAACCAAAATGGGAAGAAATTAGATGAGAGACAGAGGTGAAGAATAGGGTTTGCACGAAGACAAACCTCGAGAAAACGTGAATGAAGATGTGGGAGGAATGGCGCGAGCACTGGCAAGAAGGAGGCAGGCGAGACCACTGGCACCACAGGGGGCGACTCGGCGAGGCAAGAAGTGGTAGTGGTGGACGAAACCGCAGAGGAAGAATGGGAGAGCACGAGGAAGAAGAAGCTGCTTTTTTTGCAAATGAAACGTCTAGACCAGCGTATAGGCATCGGTTGCCTAGCAAAACGAGGCAATAGGCTAGCGTATAAGCATCGATTGCCTAGAAAACTGAGGCAATAAGCCAGTTGTCAGTGCTTCAGGCTGACTTGCACATGTGTATTAGCATCGGTTGCCTGGCAACCCGAGACAATAGGGTCTTTTTAAAAAGATGTCAGACAGAGAGGTTTGATTTGTAGTGCTTAGTGCAGAGGCATAGGTCTCGGATTTTCTACTAACCGAGACTATATCACCATTCCGCCTCGGGTCAAGGTGCAACCGAGGTATATAGCTTTTTATGTTTCGGGTTCTGCGTAACCGAAGCATATATAGCGTGTTAGTAACCACTTTTTTTTTACTAGTGATTTGTTACCACCATTTTATTTCGTCTCGATCCTATTTTTCAAAGAAGTTGAAGCCTTGCTTCTTTATCAAGAAGAACGTCTTCACAAACATCTTCTATACATTAATTTAATTAGTATAAGATATTCTACAATACACAAATATATTTCTATATATATAATTTAAACACAATTCAATATTTTTTTATTAATTATTTAATTATTTTTTTCATATTATTAACCTTTTTGTTGTAATATCAAATTTGCAAATTAGAAATAATCATAATACGTAAATATAATATAAATATTTCATTTATAAAAAATAATAATTATATTATTTATTTCCTAATCAAAATATTAAATATAAAAAAAAGCATCTGACCTATGCGTACGAAAGAGTCTCAAACTAGTTCTTTTCTAAATCTGTTTACCTTTGTTCAACTTGTTTAATTGTTTATTTAAATAGATATATTTGAAAATTTTATTTTGATTACAATTGGACCAATATCCTGTAATAGTTTATAAAAAAAACAATGAATACAATTTATACTAATAGTTATTATTAAAAAATAAAACACTTTTTCTTAAATCTACTACTAAAAATGGATTGTTTTATCAATGTGATTTTAACTCATACACGAAAATCTAGCATATTAAAATTGAAAATATTAGTATTACTAACTAGCCTAATAATGAAAAGAACCTATAATATATTATTGTTCTACAATATTATTTATCTTTTTATCGATCAATTTTCTTAATAAGGACCTGGATTAAATATTTTAAGTTTCTCCCCGTGATCATGAAATCTATTTGATTTCAACGTTTAATGAGCCAAAATGAAAGTCCACTTTCAATCATTTTTAAATGAGTTTGTCAAAGTCAAACCGTGTAGAAACAAATCAACTTATCGACCTTTATTGCTTTAAAATAAAATAAAGTATAATTTTTATGTTGCTAATTTATTTTATGGACTCATTTCTTGCAACATGTAAAATTTCAGAAAATGATACTTTAGAAGTGGTGGTAGTTTAAAAATAGTGAGATTCGATTATTTTAATATTAAATGTGTTATTTATAAATAGTTTTGTTATAAAAGAGTTCATTATTTTAAAACGTACCATACAAATCACTTTTCTAGAATTCTCTACATTCTCTTGAAGAGTTTGAACTCCTGCGTCATCTCTTTGACGATCAAGAGGTACCTAATCGACCATGGCGACAAGGTCTACATTCTTATCCGATTAGATTCAAGAATAAAGTAAGTTTCGACTCCTTTTTCGCTTATGTTCTAAATCTGTTTTAGAAGAATCTGGTACTATTGCATGTGTAATCATCTAAATTTCTAAGGACTCTGTCCGTTTTCAATTTGGTGTTTCGTAGGTTCGTCTAGAATTTCCTTGCATTTCAAGCAATCAATAGAACATTCTTTGAGTTAGGTTGTTTCTTGTGAGGTAAGGGAAGCTAGAACTTTCTTTAGATTATTGGGTTGGGTTTGAACTTAATATATTTATGTAGGATAAAGTGAATTACATGTATTTGAATTAATTGTTCTAATTATGTTTGAGTTTAAATAATGATCCAAGGTGGTTTAATGTTTGAATGCTTGGTGTGATATGTTTAGATTTTTTACTGTTATAATTATGCGTCTTGAGGTTGTATTTGGTTTAAATGGTGATCTTAAAGTGGTTGGAGTAATTGAGAGTGAATTACTTGAGTTTCAAGCTTAAAAGAGAGGTTTTTGTGAGTGAAATTGAGAATTTGGTATTGGAGTGAGATGACAACTGGTCTAACATTGTTATGTGGTTAATTAGGACTTGTTAAAAGAGTTAGATGGTTGAAAGAAGAGGATTTAGGTTCATTGTTGAAGTTTTGAAGTGTATTAGTGGAAAAAGCGGGGGTTTTGAGTAGTGAGAATAGGAAGTAAGAGGCGTTGAATGTTTTGGACAATTAGGAGTGTGTTATAAGACCCATTAGGACTTGTCTAGGCATTTAAATGAGAAAATTTTGTTTGTGTCATCTTAGGGTGAGTTCTTAGAGGTTTTTGGCCAAATTTAAGGTTTTGAATGGTAAGATCTAGAAACAGAGTGACTGTGAGAAATCTAAGATGTGGTTGATTAAGTAAATGGTTGATGAATGTAATTTCATGATTCTCGTGGAGAGGATACATGGTGGTGTATGTTGTTGTTGTATGAATGTATGGAGCTTTGTATTGGTGGTTTATCCTGGCACTCTTAATAACCCCAACTTAAGTAGAGATGGATGGTTATGTCATGGAGAGTAGCAAGAGGTCTTAGCTTGAGGGGCCTTTTTCTAGTTGACAAAAGGACGTTTGAGGACTAATCTTGTGAGTGGTAAGGTGAAACCCATTGGTAAGGAGCAGTAGAGGCTACCACAAGTGCAAGAACCACCATAGTTCGACATTCATATTGTATCCGGATGGTCAAGTATAAGTTTATGGCATGTTGATGGATGTTTATTATGTGTATAATATAATGTATAATGGAATGTTTATTGTGTTATGATGAACTGTTTTACCACTAACTTACCCTTGCTTCTGTGTTGTCTATCGTATGTTGCTTTTCTCTTTGCGATGATCACCTTAATGGTATGAGCTTTGAGATGCAGTCTTTTCAGTTCTTCAAGAAAAAGGTGGGGGGAAATAGATGAGAGGCCAGATAATTCTATAGGTGTAGATCTTGTTTTGTAGGTTTGTTTTCTTATAGTGGTTCCAATATCATATATGTAATATTTCATTTTAGTAGTATTTTACTATTAAAAATGGGATGTTACACATTTGTAAACAAAAATATACTCAAATCAAATTTAGACTATGTTATTAATATGATTTAAATTTTTAATTAAATATGTCAATATAAATTAATCTTGTGACATGAAAAGCTTATTTAAGAAAATACACTAGTGTAGAAAAGGCTTTTAACGTCTGTTATTTTGGGCTTTTTACGTCTGATCCCGACCCGACGTCTTTCTAGGAGACGTTAATGAGACATCGGACCCCATAGTCAGATGTCTATATAAATGTCGGACTACACAGGTCAGACGTCTGTTGTGGGAGCTTTAGTGGGCAACCTGCGTCATGGAATGCAGCTTATCTTCAAGCGCTCTTTGTATTTCCTTTTGTTCTTGTAGTTGTTTCATGAATAGTTGCTCCATTGATCTCATGCTTTGGTTGAGTCTTTCCTCCCACTAAAGATCCATCTTCCTCAATGCATCTTGACTCATGGATTGAGTGTTTTTTTGTGTAGGGCCAAAGTAGTCACGAAGTCTAAGCACACGAGCAAAACTGCACCAAAACGCAACGAAAACGCATTTTAATCAGTTCAAATGAAAGATAATTCATCAAAGATTAATGTAATCGGAGTAATATTAATTTTAAACGGTGCAAAAGTGAGAAATCGAACCTTAAAATCGTAGCCCACAGAGAGAAAACGCGAGGAAGATGATGAATAGTGAGTGCGCGTAATTGCTACCTCACACGCGGGTTTGGTAATAGCAGACCATTAGACGTTAGCTCCCTTGCCTAGCTGACATTTAAAGCATTTAAAAAATTATTTTGGCGCATACTTTAGAAGTTCAGGATAGGGGTGACCGATGTTTAAATGACTATAATTGTCATAGTGGTAGGATCAAACGTCTAAATTGAGTCAAAAATTGACTTTTTAGATTCTGGGTGAGTATTTAGACGTTTGGCCCTCCCATAGCCGACGTCTAAATAGAGTAAATTTTTTTTTTACTTTTTTCGTTTAGTTTTGGCGTCCATTCGGGGGAGCTGATGGACAAATTTATGATCACCAAAATATGATGTCACAAACTTGTTTTTCAATCGGCAAGTATGACCGAATTGTTCAAGTAATAAACTGGTGATAACACTCTAGATTTACATATCTTTCTTTGTTAAAAATCATTTCTTAGATTTCTTTAGTTTTTAATTTCTTAGAATTAGGCTAGTTTTATGTTTTTCTCTTAATTCTTTAGTTTTATAAAATTTTAGTTAAAAATAGGTTTTTAGATGTAATTTTTAGCTTTTGTTAATTAGTAGGAAAATAATAATTTTTTTTAGAAAATCTTTAATAAAAATCTTTCTTTTTAATTGTTAGATTTTTTTTTTCTTTAATTTGGTACTATTTTTTTGCAGAGAGGGGCTGGTGCTGTTTGGGCCAAATTAGAAAGTCCAGTGCTGATTAAAATGGAGTGCAGTGTGTGCAAGGAGTTGGGCTGAAGCCCTTTTGGATGGTTTAATGAAACGCAACGTTTCATGCTGCGAGAAAGGGCAAAGGCTGGGAGTTCCCTATACTTCGTGCTTCATTTGTGCAAGAGGGAGCTTCTTTCCCCAAATTCTCTCAACCCCACACCTAGGGTTCGTGTTCCAGCAAAAGAGAAGAACCAGAGTAGTGATTAAGAACACAAGCTACAAGGCCCAAAAGGAAGCCGGCCCAGAAGCTAATCGGACCGGAGAAGCAGAATCGTGATCGGAGGTATGCTGAGCTGGAACGGTTGACGAGAAAAGCCTTTGGAGACCGTTGGATCAAGGAGAAGCTCGAAGCGTCAAAGCAAGGTTTCCCCTCTCCCATTTTTTCTTTTCCCCCTTTCTTTTCTCTTTTCGTTTTTCGACCCTATATAAAGGGGCTTTCACCATGTAAATAGGAGGAGAACACACTTCTTCATACGCTTTCTACCTTTTCATTTTACAGTTCTCCGTTCTAGAGTTTAGGGTTTTATTCGCTTTTCTCATAATAGGATACTGTTCTTGATTCTGGATTTCGCTGATGAGATTCATGGAACCGTGACAATCCGTGAGTTCCTCATTCTTTGATTTCTGGTAAAGTGTTTGTAATTTTCATTTTTCATATTAATAAAGTTCAAATTCGTATTCTCGTATGTCTCGATTTTGTTCTTTGTTTTTGATTTCTGTACTTGTTATGTGTTGAGAAAATGATTTGGATTCTGTAACTCTGAAATTCTATGGTTCCTTTTGGAATTGAATGACTCCACAGTGAGCATACATTTTCGGGATGTTTTCTCGAGTCAGAGATGATTCAAATCGGTTTTGTGTTTCTATTCTGTTTCTTTGCACTCTTAGTTAGGTTTATTTTCTTGTTTTCTTGCATCATTTACCTATTGCAGTGATAATCTTTAGATTTTGTTATTAGACAGTAATAATGCTCATTAGTTTAGGATCATCTTAGTTGCATTTAAGTTCTCATAGTAGTTTCATTTCTATTTCTGTTTAGGTAGTTTAGAGTTCTATTCTCATTGCTTTTCTTTTATTTCAAATTACATTTTCTTTCTTCATTTTTTCTTTTATACAAATTTGATTTCTTTATTCTTTTCTCTTTAATTTCATTGTTTCATATTTCATTTCCCCACCTTACTATAGTAGTTATTAAATAGTAAATAAATACAAGATTTAATTCTACACTTTAGGCTTAATTTTAGCCGAGTCTTTGGATTGATACCTAGGTTGTCCCTATACTTCATTAGTGGGGAAACTTAGTTTGTTCTGATTTTAGGCGACAAAAATCAGTTTAACACTTGGTAAGACCAAGTATCGTTCTTCCCAAAGGACTCACGGCCTAGTTTAGTTGTGCGGTTTATTGATTAGCTAAGACTTAAAGACGAAATATTTGGATTTTTATATGCAAAAGACGAAAATTAAATATGTATGCATGAAGTTTTGATCAATGACAAAAGCAAAAGATAAACACTTTCAATGAAATATATGTATGAATATGTTGTTGGGGGTCAATTTCATCTTATCCACTCTCATATATTTTAGGAATTCAACATTCAAATCATCATTGTTAATGCAACTCTCTAAAGTACCTTTCAAGAAGGTTTCTCCCTAATTACGAGTTCATACAATTCCTAGCATTCCTAATAATTAGTTCATAAGTGCAGGAGCTTAGCGACAACCAATATAATATTGGGAGAAATTCCCCGGATCTAGACTTCCCCGTACGTGCCCGTATCGACAAAACCAATAATCATGCATCGAATGAGTTAAACAACGCAAGCATTAAGCAAAGAGGAAAAACCCTAACTAATGATGAAAGAAAGCATAGGTCTTAAATAAAAGATGTAAAAACAAATTCCATATATGAGAGCTTCAAAAGATTACATTAATTCCCCAACAAACATACAGAGTTTAGTTCACCATATTCATGGTGAACCTAGATGAATAACAATGAAAGAATGAAAGATAAAACCCTAGAAAGGTGAAGAGGAAGCCTGAGCATCCAAGATCCTCCTTCAAAGGGGTGGAAGAGAGAGTGTTTGCTTCGTTCCAGCCAAAGACACCTAACCCTAGGAAACCCTAAAGCTTATATATTATTTGTAAATTACAGAAAATTAGGTCCAAGCCCATAAAAGTGCCGCTCAGCAGTAAAGTACCGCTCAGCGGTAAAGTACCGCTCAACGGTAAGTGCGTGAGTCGTTTCTTCCCCTCAGCGGTCATTTTGCCCCTCAGCGGACCTCCCGTGACTTCCTGAGTGCCGCTCAGCGGTAAACTGCCGTTGAGCGGTGACTTCGGCTTCTCCTTTTGCACTTTTTGATGTCTTTTCTGATTCCATCTCTCTCCTTCTTCACTTCTTTCACCAAATTCACCTTAAAACCTGCACAAAAACACTGAAATCAAGCATAAACCTGTCCAGCTCTCTTATTTATGAAAATATGAAGAAAAACATGATTTCAAGGTAGTTTTTAAGTATAAAGGTTGCTTTTAATATCAATTTTAAGTATGAAAATAACAGTTTTTCAACTGTTATCACAACCCCAAACTTAGAAATTTGCTTGTCCTCAAGCAAACAAGATGTAACTCAATCTTCAACCAATTCATATGATGGTTCACTCATTCAAAAATCTTCTTTTTAGATAAGTAAAAACTTCAATTAAACTTATGACCAAGAGTTCAATCAAGATGTGCACATGCTTTAGTGTTTCACAAAGTCAGTTAATACCCAACAAATGCTCTTTTTCATGAATGACCAATCAATTAAGCATGGATGTTCATGTGCTAATGGAATATTTCCTCACTAGGTAAAGTGTCTCACTCAACACACAAGTGTATAAGAGGTGATCACTCATTCACTCTACTATCACAATGTCACATGAATCAACTTTGCCTTTCATTTTACCACAATCAAAAACATTCACAAGCATGCATCATCACAAGGACTTTTCAATGGCGTATAATGTGGCTGGGCTAACAAGAAAATTGGTTTTTCTGGATCGCAAAATCCTTGAGTTAAGAGAATCATAACACACAATTATTCTTATTTTTCCCAACTTGCCTTTGCATTTGCATTGAGCTTTACTTCTTTTTCTTTTCTTTTCTTTTTCTTTGCCTATACTTCCTTTTTGGCTCTTAGCTCAATGCTTTTCCTTTTTCATGTTTTCCCAACAACCCCAAACTTGAACATTTAACAATACCACACAAGATCTTCTACTTAACTCAAGGTAAAGATTTTCAATCAAGGGTTTTAGTGTATGTTCGAGGCTAAGGGTTCAAAGGATAGAACAATAAGTGTTCTCTTTTAGTGGGCTAACTTTATGAATTTGGCCAATAAAAAGGGTTCCAACAAACGGCCTTGATCATATGATGCAAAACAAGCAATTGATTCAATCATAGAAAACCAGGGCAAAGTCATTCATGCTTTCAGAGTAATAGCATTCAAACATAACAACTCTGGAGCTCAAAACCTCACATATAAGCTCATTCACATTTGACATACACATCCTGCTTAATCTCCCAATCACAATCATAATATCATGCATTTGTTAACCACTGAGCCAAATCTATTCCTTTGGAAGTGTCCTCCAGATATGCATAGTACTCTCTCCACATCCTCATAATCAGCACCTTCCTCCATGCAAAGAGCAAACTGGCACTGCTCACCAGCCCACACAGTATCCAGGAAGTTATTAATAGAATCAGGATCATACATGATAGCATGACCTCTCACATAGCCCAAATAATTCTCAGCTGGATAATCACCAATCTTCTTTGCATTGGTGTAAAATTCCTTTACCACAACTATGTTGGCAGGTGCAGGATAGGTGGCTAGCTTTCCCCAGTCATTCCCTAACACTTGCTCTCCAAATTGAGGAGCAAAGTTAGGTATCATTCCAACCTTTCTCTCCATCAGAAGTCTCCTGTCCTGAACCACCCTAAAGTGCTTCTCATGTTTCCTAGAGAGGAACCTGCTAGAGTGGGGTTGCTCTGGTTCCTTTTCCTTTCTCTTGGTTGCCATGGTTTTCAATCTCTTTCCTGAAGAAGATGTCATTCCTGCATTCAAACACAAATACAAAACCACAGAACATGATGTTAATCATTAGTAAAACATAGAACATAATTCCTTTCGAAGCTAAACCACCGCTGAGGGCCAGAATTTCCCCTCAGCGCCACCAATGCCACATTCCAGATCACAAAAAATCAGAAAAACCAAATCTGGCAGAGTGCCGCTCAGCGGCAGTTTACCCCCCAGCGGTAACTCTACAGATTTTTGAAAATCTTGTTTTAAAGCTGTCCTAACTCCACCCAAATGCAATTTTCAGTTTTCCAGTTCATAATCATGCAGTTTAATCGGTTCAAACATCAAATATATCATCAAATCATGCATAGAAATCAAAACCCATAAATATTCATGCTTTGACAATCACATTCAAATTCAAGAACCCTAGAATGAACAAAATGCATTTTACTTATTTGGGTGGAGATACTAAATGCAATGAGAATGCTTCCAAGCTAGAATGCTCTCTTCCAACCCCAAACTTTGATGGCACACTAGTGAAGAAGTGAGTGGAAGAGAAATTTTCTTAAGAGGGAAGAGTGAAAAGATGTGGAAAACCTTGGAGAAGGTATGTGGGAGTGTTTGTGCAGAGAAAAACCTGAAAGTATGAGAACTTGCGCAGCTTAGGGTTTAAAAATACCCTAATGGGCTCGGGTCCCGCTAAGGGGAATTAAAACCCATCTGCGAGAGTACCGCTCAGCGGCACTTTCGTGATGTGCTCTTCTCCTTCTTTTCTTAACCTACGTGCCTCCCATATATGCCCCTCACTAGTTCCCTGTAATTCAGTGTTTAAAATGCTTATGCAAACCCTAACTAAAATAAACAAACAGAAATATTCAATCAACTGGGTTGCCTCCCAGGTAGCACTTGTTTAACGTCACAAACTTATGAACACCAAAATATGATGTCACAAACTTGTTTTTCAATCGGCAAGTATGACCGAATCGTTCAAGTAATAAACTTGGTAAGACCAAGTATCGTTCTTCCCAAAGGACTCACGACCTAGTTTAGTTGTGTGGTTTATTGATTAGCTAAGACTTAAAGACGAAATATTTGGATTTTTATATGCAAAGACGAAAATTAAATATGTATGCATGAAGTTTTGATCAATGGCAAAAGCAAAAGATAAACACTTTCAATGAAATATATGAATGAATATGTTGTTGGGGGTCAATTTCATCTTATCCACTCTCATATATTTTAGGAATTCAACATTCAAATCATCATTGTTAATGCCACTCTCTAAAGAACCTTTCAAGAAGGCTTCTCCCTAATTACGAGTTCATACAATTCCTAACATTCCTAATAATTAGTTCATAAGTGCAGGAGCTTAACGACAACCAATATAATATTGGGAGAAATTCCCCGGATCTAGACTTCCCCGTACGTGCCCGTATCGACAAAACCAATAATCATGCACCGAATGAGTTAAACAATGCAAGCATTAAGCAAAGAGGAAAAACCCTAACTAATGATGAAAGAAAGCATAAGTCTTAATTAAAAGATGTAAAAACAAATTCCATATATGAGAGCTTCAAAAGATTACATTGATTCCCCAACAAACATACAGAGTTTAGTTCACCATATTCATGGTGAACCTAGATGAATAACAATGAAAGAATGAAAGATAAAATCCTAGAAAGGTGAAGAGGAAGCCTGAGCATCCAAGATCCTCCTTCAAAGGGGTGGAAGAGAGAGTGTTTTCTTCGTTTCTGCCAAGGATCCCTAACCCTAGGAAACCCTAAAGCTTATATATTATTCGTAAATTACAGAAAATTAGGTCCAAGCCCATAAAAGTGCCGCTCAGCGGTAAAGTACCGCTCAGCGGTAAGTGCGTGAGTAGTTTTCTCCCCTCAGCGGCCATTTTGCCCCTCAACGGACCTCCCGTGACTTCTTGAGTGCCGCTCAGCGGTAAACTGCCGCTGAGCGGTGACTTCGGCTTCTCCTTTTGCACTTTTTGATGTCTTTTCTGATTCCATCTCTCTCCTTCTTCACTTCTTTCACTAAATTCACCTTAAAACCTGCACAAAAACACTGAAATCAAGCATAAACCTGTCCAGCTCTCTTATTTCTGAAAATATGAAGAAAAGCTTGATTTCAAGCTAGTTTCTAAGTGTTAAAGGTTGCTTTTAGTATCAATTTAAGCATGAAAATAACAGTTTTTCAACTATTATTAGTGCCTCCCATATATGCCCCTCACTAGTTCCCTGTAATTCAGTGTTTAAAATGCTTATGCAAACCCTAACTAAAATAAACAAACAGAAATATTCAATCAACTGGGTTGCCTCCCAGGTAGCGCTTGTTTAACGTCACGAGCCTGACCCAAAATCCACCAAGACCCATTAGTAGGTGTTACAAACTGAGTATCCTTCAGTAGATACTTAACCACCTAGCATCCTTCAGTAGATGCTATATCCAACAAAATATTTACAAAAATAATGTCCACAGATTAAAAGTTACAAAGCCAAAATAAAATCAAAAGTTCTTAAATCATTGGGTTGCCTCCCAGCAAGCGCTCTTTTAACTTCATTAGCTTGACCCAAGCTCAAGTTCCTTCTTCTTTTTCTTCTTTCTACTGAACTTCTTCAGAAATTTGATCAAACCAGGAACCTGTTGCAATGTCTCAATCATAGGAACTTTAATCTCCAATTTCTTGAAGATTTCCATAAAGCACTTGAATTTCTTTTCCTTCCTGTGATTCTTCTTTAGATGAGGATGTGATTTTTCATATGATTTCTTCTTCTTTCCTCTCATCTTCTTTTTCTTCCTTTTTCTCTCCCTAAATTTTCTCTTTTTCGTTTCTTTTATTTTTTTTCTTCCCTTTTCTTTTTCTTTTTCTTCTCAACTTCTTTATTTTCACACAAATTTTCTCTTCTTCTTTCTCTTCTCTCTCTTTTCTCTCTTCTCTCTCTTCTTTTTCCAACTCAACTTTTTCAACATTTACACTCACTAGCACTTCACATTCTTCCCTGGGGTTAACCTCAGTATTAGCGCCAAAATTTTTATCAGGCCTTTCTTCCAATTGCTTGGTAATCCGACCCATTTGAATCTCCAAGTTCTTAATAGCAGCTTCAGTGCTCTTTTGAGAAGATTCAGTTTTCTGTATGAATTGCTGAAGAGTTTCTTCCAACCTTGTTGATCTTTCATTAAGTATAGACATTTGTTGCCATAAGGTTGGTTGTTGCTGTTGTTGCTTATGAAATGACCCTGATTGTCCAGCTTGCCCACTTTGTCCTTGACCAATACTTGGGTATGGTTTCCACCCTTGATTGTAGCTCCCTTGACGGTACTGATTGGTCATGTAGTTTACATCCTCTACGGCTTCAACTGGAAAGGCACATTGACCATTGATATGGTCACCTCCACACAATTCGCATAACTGGGGTTGTTCCTGTGCAACAGTCTTTAACTCTTGTGGCAATTGTTCAAGTATCTTTTAGAGATTATCCAATTGTTGAGTTATTAACTTGTTCTGAGCTATCAAGGCATCATTGGATTGCAATTGTAGAACTCCTTTTTGTTGAATATGAGCTCCTCTTTCACTGTTCCACTTATTTTTATTAGTAGTCATGTTTTCAATTATTTCTGTGGCTTCCTCTGGAGTTTTCCATTTAATATTGCCTCCTGCTGAGGCGTCCAGCATCATCTTGGTTTGTGAACCAAGCCCTCCAAGGAAAGTTAAGACTACTTCCTGTTCTTCAAAGCCATGCGTGGGTGTTTTTCTTAGCAGACTTTTGTATCTATCCCATGCATGCCCCAGTGATTCTTCCATGCCCTGCTTAAATGAAGATATCTCTTGCTTGCCTTTTGTCACCTTTGATTGTGGAAAGTACTTGTTTAAAAACTTTGTTACCACTGCTTCCCACTCTGTGAAACTTCCTTCTGGGAAAGAATTCAACCAAAGCTTAGCATTGCCTCCCAATGAGAAAGGAAACAAGCTAAGTTTGATAGCTTCGTCTGGCACCCCATTAATCTTGATTGTGTTGCAAATCTCATTGAAGGTAGTGAGGTGCTCATATGGGCTTTCATGAGATAACCCATTAAATTGGTTGCTTTTCACCAGTTGGATCAGTGCTGGTTTGACCTCCATGTTAGCTGCATTGACTCTAGGTCTAGCTATACTGTTAAAGTGCTGAGGTCCAGCTATATTGGTGTAGTCAGCAAGAGTTCTTCTGATATTATTGTTCTCCATATTTTCTGTGCTATGAACAGAACCTTGTGGTGATGGTTGTAACAGAGTTTCCGGAGGAGGGAAAAGTTTTCTAGATGTTCGGATTCTTCTCCTCCGTCTACTCTCGTCTAGACCTTCAAGAAGAGGTTCTATTGTTTTCTTGCTCCTTGTTCTAATTGCTTCCTGCATGCACAAGAAAACAAAACCCTAGAATATTTGGTTAGCACAAAAAGATATAGGAGAAGATAAAAACAGAAAACAGAAAAATACAAATAAAAACAGAAAATAAAATAAAATCAAATAAAAAACCGAAAAATAAAAAAAACAGAAAATAAAAACAGAAATTCAAAATTAAAGTCAAAGATAATCAATAATCACACAAATTACCCAGTTAAACCACGAGTCCCCAACAACGGCGCCAAAAACTTGATGGACAATTTTATGATCACCAAAATATGATGTCACAAACTTGTTTTTCAATCGGCAAGTATGACCGAATCGTTCAAGTAATAAACTTGGTAAGACCAAGTATCGTTCTTCCCAAAGGACTCACGGCCTAGTTTAGTTGTGTGGTTTATTGATTAGCTAAGACTTAAAGACGAAATATTTGGATTTTTATATGCAAAAGACGAAAATTAAATATGTATGCATGAAGTTTTGATCAATGACAAAAGCAAAAGATAAACACTTTCAATGAAATATATGTATGAATATGTTGTTGGGGGTCAATTTCATCTTATCCACTCTCATATATTTTAGGAATTCAACATTCAAATCATCATTGTTAATGTCACTCTCTAAAGTACCTTTCAAGAAGGCTTCTCCCTAATTACGAGTTCATACAATTCCTAGCATTCCTAATAATTAGTTCATAAGTGCAGGAGCTTAACGACAACCAATATAATATTGGGAGAAATTCCCCGGATCTAGACTTCCCCGTACGTGCCCGTATCGACAAAACCAATAATCATGCATCGAATGAGTTAAACAACGCAAGCATTAAGCAAAGAGGAAAAACCCTAACTAATGATGAAAGAAAGCATAGGTCTTAAATAAAAGATGTAAAAACAAATATATGAGAGCTTCAAAAGATTACATTGATTCCCCAACAAACATACAGAGTTTAGTTCACCATATTCATGGTGAACCTAGATGAATAACAATGAAAGAATGAAAGATAAAACCCTAGAAAGGTGAAGAGGAAGCCTGAGCATCCAAGATCCTCCTTCAAAGGGGTGGAAGAGAGAGTGTTTGCTTCGTTCCAGCCAAAGACACCTAACCCTAGGAAACCCTAAAGCTTATATATTATTTGTAAATTATAGAAAATTAGGTCCAAGCCCATAAAAGTGCCGCTCAGCGGTAAAGTACCGCTCAGCGGTAAGTGCGTGAGTCGTTTCTTCCCCTCAGCGGCCATTTTGCCCCTCAACGGACCTCCCGTGACTTCCTGAGTGCCGCTCAGCGGTAAACTGCCGCTGAGCGGTGACTTCGGCTTCTCCTTTTGCACTTTTTGATGTCTTTTCTGATTCCATCTCTCTCCTTCTTCACTTCTTTCACCAAATTCACCTTAAAACCTGCACAAAAACACTGAAATCAAGCATAAACCTGTCCAGCTCTCTTATTTATGAAAATATGAAGAAAAGCATGATTTCAAGCTAGTTTTTAAGTATAAAGGTTGCTTTTAATATCAATTTTAAGTATGAAAATAACAGTTTTTCAACTATTATCAGGAGCCGACGTATATGAGTATTTAGACATTTGCCCCCCATAGCCGACGTTTAAATAAAATTATTATTTTTTTTACTTTTTCGTTTAATTTTGACGTCCATTCAGGGGAGCCGATGTATATGAGTATTTAGACGTCTAGCCCCCATAACTGACGTCTAATAGAATAATTTTTTTTACTTTTATGTTTAGTTTTAGCGTCCATTATGGGAAGCCGACGTATATGATTATTTAGACGTCTGACCCCCATAACCGACGTCTAAATAATTGTTTTATTTACAGAAATACCACTGATCATTTTATACGTTGGATATTCGAAGGTCGGACATCTATATAGTGACGTTAAAGGTCTTTTTGTGATATGCACACGTATTATAATCATTATATATACTGTAGATTAAGCATAGTTTCTCTTTATTGATTTTAAATTTGTAAAAAGATATATAAAAGTATATTACTCTCAAAATTACCCGTATATTAATATCATTATTTATGAATATTAATGAAAGAAATTATTTTTTCTAATCATTTTTGGTATACAAATTTTACTCTTAATAAGAAGAATTAATTTTTATTTATTTATTTAATTATTATAAGAGAAGAGTGGAACACCTGTGCTTCCACTAGTGTAATTTAAATTTAAATTAGAGGTGAATTTTTTTTAATTATTCAATTATTTTTGAAAATATATATGTATATTTTTAAAATAATAAATTAGCAATACATTAGTGGCGCCTTTGATCATCGAGTACCTCACGGAGCGGATCTTAATTCTAAAACACTCACTACATGCTTTTAAAGGATGTGTTTTCATTTTACACTTTTTTTAAGCAAAAATTAATTTATGAGTTCTTTTCATTTCACGATGCTTTCTTCGGTACACTACGCCATGCTACTACATCATTGAAGAAACATCTTTCTTTCATCGTATGGCATTTTGAGTGAAAATGGAAATTTCTCCGATCAATTTCCTCCATGGATTCACTATATTTTGTGTCACCTTGTTGGTTCTATTCATGTAAGCCTTCAATCATTCTCTATTTTCTTCCTAAATGTCATTCTCCTACTTACTTTTGTTATATTCAATCATGCCTTTCAATTATTATTGTCTTTTATGTAATTTTTTTATTAGAATGTGTAGACAAATATTTGTGGGTGAGATTGAATTTTGAATACTTGTTAAGCATTTTAGGTTGACATCAATATGAATGGTGGAAGGTTTGGTCATGGTTGCAACTAACTAGAGAAGGTTGTGGAGGTACCTAAAAAACGATGGTTATATGTAGAGTGCCATTAGTCAGTGAGATGGGTGGCTTACCAAAACCATATAAAATATTAATGAATTTGTTAGCTTAATCAATCTCCACATATTGTATTTGTAATTTTAAATAGATAATGTATTACCTTATTGCCTTCATTAAGAAAAATATTAATAGTTTTTGGTATGGAAAAACTAGAATGAGTCTCTATTTAAAATCTTGGAGTAATTTAATCTTCTATCTTTATAAAACTATATGTGAATTTTAATCATTTTAATTAAATTTTGTTAAATTTATTTAACATTTCAAATGTGTTTCATAACATGAAATAAAACTTAATAAAATTTTGTTAAAATGACTAAATTAAAATAGTTTTAAAAATCAAGGACTAAATTAATTTAATGTTTTGAACCTGAACTAATTTTAACTTTTACAAGTTAAATAATAAAAACATATTTAACTTTTAAAAAAATGTCTTTGTTCTGAGTCTTCAAATTAACAAACATCACCCAACAAATTTACTTGCATCTTGATTGTCTTTCATAGTTTAATGTTTAAGTTAATCTCCTTTGTTGTTACTTTGTGAATTTGTGTATATTTATAGTTACATACTCTAAAAAAACACGTACTTATATGGAATTTAGTTTTTCATATATAGATAAAATCTGTATATAATAACTAATTTACTTACGAATTTAAATGCATAGAATTAGATATAATATTCTTTGTGATTTTAGTATCAAGAAATACATAAATTTAATTTAATCTTATAAAATTAATTTATAAAATAAAGTTTATATCTATTTATATATTATAAATTGAGGTAATCGATGTGAAACTTTTAATAATTTGTTACTAAGAGTTCAACCTTTCTATCCCGCATGACCCAAGAGGGTGAACATGATTGATTACTAGTGTTTCAATATCCTCGTCGCGATGGATGTGGTTGTGGTCAAGAGAGTTCACTGCTTGATTTTAAGCTTCCATTGGTTTATGCTGAATATTGTGAGAATGCTAGTGGGGAAGCACTGCATACAATTCTGTTGCATATTGCCATTTGAACAATTTTCAAAGATAATAAACACATATCATGATAAGGATTTTTTTAGAAGTATTTCATTTATTAGTTAGAAAATTTTTATTCAATACTTACAAGGAAAAACTCAAATACCACGAGGATCCAAAATTTATTTTTATTTTATTTTATTTTAGTACAATTTTATTTTTAATTTCCATTAGTACAAAATTTATTGTAATATAAACTTTATTTCCTCTTAATTCCTTAATTAAAGCAAATTAGAATTAATCTATATATATATATATATATTATATTTCCAAATTTTTTATTTAAGACAATTGTCATTAAAATGCTTTTTTTTTCAGATTTAGTTTAGAAATATATTTTATTAGTATATTGGTAAACTCCTTTGCTATTACCATGCAAGAGAAGTTGTGGGGAACTACATGTAAGATGAAAAATTGTTATTGTTATGGATTGATATTTTTATATTAAACTATTGAACGTATTTGTAATTTATGTTATATGCAATGTTTTTTTATCATCATATGTTATTTGCATTGTTGGTTTTACTTGTGTAAAGAAAAAGTTACTTGTATGTTAATGATGAAATCATGTTATTGCTCATTAACGTAGAAAAACATATTGTGGTTTGTGTTTTCAAGTTGAATGTTATGTTGCATTGACTTTGTGTTCATTATAGTTAATGTTTTAGAAATATTTTGTGCTTTTAACCTTTTTTATTACGTGCTTCTGATTACAAGTTTTATATCAGATCATCTTTTGCATTATTGTCTTGGATTTTGAGTCGGGTACTTGGTGCATCCGTTGGATTTTGCGTTAGTGGATTTAACAGTTTTAAAAGACGTGGAATTGAAGTTTAAGAAGGTTCTTCTTTACTTTTCTTCACTTTCATAGTTCATATTTTCTAGTTACAAAATTTACAGGACATAGTTATTATCAGCCAATATTGCTTGAAATAATAAAATTCACTCATTATTCATTGAGTTTTACTTATGCAAGTGATAAAAAATAATACAGTATTTTTGTGTATACAACCCATTTTGAAAATCCGAGTTCATATAAATGCATTGTTTGAATTAATGACATGTGCAGGGTGGTGTTGAATCTATATATGTTGGTGAAATTAAACTTAGTTTCCGTCGTTGTTTGGTTGATCATGGTGCGGGTTTTAGTTCTTGGGACCCAAAGTTGCAACTAATAATATGCAACTTAGAAGTTGTTACACGACCTCCAATTAAAAGCACTGAGGTAAAAAAGAAGAAACCTAAAAAATCCAGCGGTGCTTCTTCTGGAAAGGGAAAAGGAAAGGGAAAGTGGAAGACTATAAGCACCATTGCAAAATATTTCTCACTTTCTGTCACAAATATAGCTTTGAAGGTATGCATCTTTCTATTGTTTTATTTTTCTTCTTCGATCAAACATACATTAATTTTAGTATTTCCATGTTATTTGAAAATATTGTTTTGGACATTGTGAATGTGTTTGTGAACATTGCAGACACCTAAATTTAGTGTTGAAATTGGGAAGTTGAATGTGGACATATCTAAAGAGGCTGGAAGCGAGTCAGATTTGGTAGTTAGGGTTCAAATACTACCCATTGTCTTTAACGTTATTGAGCCTCAAGATAGTAATCAATTATCGGATTCTAGTGGTGGAGGAAGCAATACTTCTGTCCAAGCAACTGTTGCTTCTACTGAAAAGACTTCTGCTACTTTTGTCTGTGAAAAATTCTCTGTCTCTTGTACATTTGGCCATGATAGGTACTGATTTCCTTGCATATTTTTTTTAAATATTAATCATGCACTTCACTCGTTTGAGTTTGAGAAAAGGAAATGAATTTGTATGTAAGATGAAAAGCTTATGGTTGAAGACAATAGGAGTTTTTATATTTGTAGTTGTTCGTGTGTTACATTGTTTTACATATAAAGGTGTCTTATAATTACATTTGATTTTTCCATTGCAATTTATTATATGTCCTGATATATTGAAGTAAAAATTAGCATTGACTTGGATAATCTCTTTCATTTCGTATCATAATTTTGATCTCTTCTTGTTATGGATTTAGGGAAATAGGTATAGCTATAAAGAGTGTAGAGATTTCCATTGGAGATATCAGTGTGAATTCGAATGAGGGGTTGCTTGAGAAAAAAAAGAGTTCATCAGAATCTTCTTCTGACTCTCAGAAAAATATAGGATCGAGCGATGATCCTAATAGCAAAAAGCCACCTTCCAACAAGCAGGAAAAAATTTCAGGCTATATTTCAAAGTTTCCTCAAACGGTAATGCAATTAACCATGCTTTTTGTTTTTTCTTTTTTCTTCTAATGATCTCATACTGGTGCAAAGTTAGTTAACGTATGAATGAGTGACTTTGTGTTAAAATTATTGAATTAGTTTTTGGAGTGTGTGAGCCAATTTAGTGTAGAATTCTAGGCCCTATTAAGATAACAATAGTTTTCTTTATATTTTTATTTGATGTAATGAAAAGAAAAGTTGTTCAAATGATTATAATATCAAGTGTTTAACTATGTTTTTACATTATTAGGTAAACTTCAATTTGTCAAAGGTGAACGTTAGTTTTACGCATCGTGAACGTAATCTTTATGTTGAAAATAACATCATCGGCATCCAATTCAAAAGCATCAAATCACGACCGTCAAAGGATGGTGGGGAGAGTAGACGTCTTCATTTTCAACTCGAATTTGGTGAAATTCATGTATGGAGTGTGTTTGTTTATTTCATGATACTTGTTTTCCTTCTTATCAACTACTTTTCTTGTTGTTCTGTTTATTACAGCTTTTTAAAGAAGTTGGTTCTTCCATCTTAGAGATATCGAGTGTGAAAATGGCTTCTTTTGTGTATGTCCCTGTACAGGTAACTTATTTTTGTTTTCCACATAGGAAACACTTTTGTGTTTTTGTATTTCGTACGTTTTCCTAATATTGGGAGAGAAATAAAAGGGTAAAATATGTAGTTTATGTGGAGAAATTTTAGTAGAAATCTTATTGTTAAAATCACATATCTTTAATCTATCAACCACATATACTTGCACTTGCTTCATATATTATTGCATTCTTTTTTCCTTAATATAAATAATTACTCTTATTCTTTATGTTATACTATTTGTTTCAAATTATTAATTATCAATCTTTATGGATGAACTAATAATTAATTTATATTGATAATTATTGATTCCTCGCCAATTATATAAGAAAATTCGAACTTTAAATATAGAATAAACATAATAATAAATAAAAATCTATTACTAACAATTTGATTTATTTTTCAATATTTTCAAAGTGATATGTGAAATCTAAAATTAATTTATGATTTTTAATTGATTGAATAATAAATAAAACAATAAATTTAACAAATAATAAATTTTGTTATAGAATAAATTTAAAAGTATGACTTGTAAGATAATATTTATATCACATATATACTATATATTATACTGTGGATTAATTAACCTTATTTATGGTTCTGTAAAACTTTAATGTATGAATTGAACACAATCTAATTAGTATTCCAACATATGAACTTAACTCAATCTACTTAATTAGTGTCCTTTGAGACGTCGTTGACTTGACCTGTGGATTTAACATAGAGATTGCTTTTCTACCAACATTGTCAGAGTTATTTTTTTCTGATGAAAGTCCACGTTATTTTTCAATTCAAATTATTTTGTGTTTTCGTAGCTAGCATTTATTTATAGTGTTATTTGATCGATGTCAAACTTTTTTTTTTTTTTATTTTCTGTTAACATCAGTTGGAGTTATTTTCAAATGTCAATCAGGGTTGTTTTTAACTTAATATTTTTTTT
>NC_142173.1:19881489-19991832 GCF_029865625.1 Vigna umbellata | reverse complement strand
AAATCATGAGTCTAAACTGTGGAGAGATATTCTTCTAATTCACTTTCCAAACTATTGAAGCAAGACTCACAAAGAAAACCACTTCCAATTTGAATCAAGAAAAATTCTACAAACACTCACCATCCAATAACAACATCTGCAAAATTCTCCAGTATGGTGAAAAGTGCTCCAATAATCCTAAAATATATAAAACTTAAGCACAATTTTTGACAAGGTATCACTCAAAAAGCTTTCTTCCCCCAACTTCCCCATGAATATTGCAAGCTATGCATAAACCAACAACAATTCATCATTCCTATCTTTAATTTTTCTTCCTTTAAATTCATTTTATTATATGTAATTCTCAACTCCATTTGCAAGAAAAAGAACACCCATTGCACACCAAGCTGATGCCCACTCACTAAAAACAACATTTCACTTATTTCACCAAAACATCGCCACACCAAATTCGAAAACAAACAAAATTCAAAAAAAAGCAACAAAAACCCTAATATCGCAATACAAAAAACCAACCTTAAATTAAGAACACATACTTGACCTAGCATTCTCAACTTCCAATTTGAACAAAAAATTAACACACTATTGCACACAATTTTCACAAAGAAAACCACTTCCAAATTGAACGAAGAAAATCACTTTCAAATACCATATTTTCACGTCATTGTTTGTTCAAGTTACCACATATGCCAAAAGCTAAAAATTCATTCACTAATTTTTTTACATGGACACTCCACTATTAATGATTTAGACACCGTCATTACGAAAATTAGGACCACATTGAACACTTCAAAAAGTCGATTCCCACATTGAATAAAGTGAACGAAAATAGAGACCAAAAGTGGTATTAAGCCTTATGGTTATAATAATTACAAAAATTATTAAATAATCAATAGTGCAGTGAGAAAGTAATGAGTTAAATTGATTCAATTTGGTCATTTCCCTTAGGTTTGTTTAAGGCATTGAGAAAGTGATGAATTGACTATTTGTAATGGACACGTGCCCCTTTTTATCTCCAAATCCTACAAACAGGAGAAGTAGAGACAACATCAGTGGTGAGTGAGTGACATCACAACTCAGGTAAGAGGAAGACCAACAATAGTCTTGACACTATTGTGGCAATGACCTCCATTTTGCAGTGGTGTTTTTGGTGGGGTATGATGGTTTCAAATATAGGCATTAGAAGAGAAGGATGAAGAAAAGATACATATGAGGCCTTCAAAGATGACTACTGCTGCCATTAATGGCTTTGGCTAGTAGAGGTGGTGTTGCAGCTAGTCTTGATGATGCTCCCATGACCCACACATGAGGAGGATTTTCAATTCGTTCTTCATGGATTTAAAATAGTGATTAAAGATGTTTAGTGTATGAAAAGATAATTATAAGTTATTTACATTTTTATAGGTTACATGAATTTGAAATCTTATAAATTTAAGAATAAATATATGTATTTTAAGATTAGTTGAGTTTATTGAGTCTTTCGAAAAGAAATTTATTGGAAAAATCATTAGTTAAACTTATATAAGTGATTGATATCATTCCTAACTTATCATCTCTAACTCGACATGTTAATTTTGTTTATGTAAATTACACATCTAAGTCACATTTTGAATTTATTACTGAAAAAATTAAGTCGTATATGCATATGACGACTTCGACACAAAATAAAAAATAACTAAAAATTGTGCATCGCATTGATAACTTCAACTTAAATGAAATAAGGACTTAAGTCATACATCACATTAGTTACTTCAACATAAATTAAAGAATAATTGAAGTCGTACACCACATTGACAACTTCAACTTAAATAAAATTAAAACTGAAGTCATGCCACATTAGTGAAGTTATGCACCACTATGACGACCTCAATTTAGACCATTTTAATTAATTTTGTTTTCTCTTCAAATACATTTTATTTTCTATTAGAACTTACGTGCAATTCAAAAACTTGTTTTCTATAGGGTTTATACTAATTGCATTACATGGTAAAAAGATGAAAGAATCTCTTCCATTTGTTGCCATGTTTTAAATTTAGGTATTTTATTTATTTTTCAACATAAATAGATGTGTAATGTATATAGGACTCAAAATGACAGTCATCCCACAATTGCACTTTTGGAGACGTGGGTGTAGACCATTAATTACTACTGTATATTAATATGGTGGCATGTCATTTATCTCAATAAAACAATTAGTATGGTAATCATTGACAAGAATATATATTAAAGCTTTTGATATTAGGAAAGTTTCAGTTATTTTTTTATTTACGGTGAAATTGTCAATGTGATACATGACTTCGGTTTATGTTTTTGTTTAGGTTGAAATTGTCATTTTTAGACATGATTTGTTGAAGTCGTCATTCTTATACATAACTTCATTTCAATGTTATCAAAAGTTAAATTGTCAATATGACTCTATTTAAGGTTAAAATGGTCAATCATTTACATGATTTTAATTAAATTGATTAAGTTAATATTGTTAAAATGGTTAAACTTGAATACAACTTCAATATTATTAAAAAATCATGCTTCCATGACTTTTTCATCACAAAGTCATCAATCATATATGACTTAATTTTTTCGATAATAAATTTAAAATATGATTCAAATATGTAATTTACATAAAAAATTAATCCAAATAGGTACAAAAATTTCTCTAACTTACCATCTAAACTAAAATCTTAAAGACCAATCTTTTCTTTACATGATACTTAAGTTTATAACTTTCGATTTAACTGTTTATTTTTTAACTTAACTATTTTTTAATTATAAAATTATCTACAAAATAAATAAAAAGTATTTACAATAAAATTGTAAAGATTATTTATATTTAATTTTATAATTATAACAAAAGTAACAGATATGAGTTTGAGAGAATGATATTTCAGTGATGTATTATCTGAAAATACATTTGCATTTTGAATTGATGACTCTTATAATATTTATGTTACCTACAGCCTATTTGATTGTAATTTGAAGGGTTCCAACGTCTAATACACTCTTTGGGTTTTTGACGGCTACAACGTAAATGATGATTCATTATTTGGTTTCTTTTGTTGAGTATGTCTGTCGAAGGTGTGTACACTACTAAACTTAAAACGTACTTCGTTTTAGTTGTTGTAATGATTTTATAATACTTTTTTGACAATTTGGAGTGCTTCTTCCTCCAAAGTCAAAGTAGTTAGTTACACACACAAATGCTAAGCCTAAGAAATCAATCTCACCCCAACATTAAGCCCTATTCATATCTTACTAAAATATCGTCAAAGGTGTAAAAACAACAAGCTAAAGAATCTTTCATCTTCACTAAGATAAGATTTTTCTCATTTTCTTTATTATTATACGTACGTCAAGTTATGTAAACTATTACGTGTGAAACTAAATATTTGTGAATAATATAATCCAACAAATTTTGTCAAGAATTATTTTTACACTTAGATATTCTAAACTAGTTTTATTTTTATTTAATTTTTAAGATGTTCAACTGAGAGAAAAAAAATGAAAATAGAAGATAGGTGTTTTGTCATAAAATAAAAGAAAGTATTTAAAAATTAAATAGAACAATAAAAAATACATAATTATGAAATAAAATATTTAATTATATTGTTGACCCAATCGTTTATAGTATATAAACTTTTTTTTTCAAATGCTTGCTTATTGGATTATAGGATAATCAATTTTTTTTCTTCTTTTGTGGTAAGCATATAATTATTATATTTAGGGTAAAAATACTATGAAACTATTAAGTGTATTTTTGAACAAGTCTCCTATGATAAGGTTTGGAAAGCTTTTGTCTTCGTAGTTATCTTATCACTAGTAAAAAAAGTCTTTTTTAACGCGCTATATACACCTCGATTTTACTGAAACCGAAGCATATAAAAACGCGGTGGTATTTTCGTAAATATTGAGTGGTTGTATGCCTCAGTTATATATTAACTGATGCCTATAAACTTTACTGTCTCGAGTAGAAGGCAAACCGAGGCATATAATATAAAGTTTAAATGATTTAGGCACCGGTTTTGTGACTGAAAGGGTTTAGGCACCGGTTTAAATTTGACCGAGGTAATACCCTAGGTTAAAATCACGAATTTCTCTCTCGCACTCTCGCACTCTCGCCCTTTGCCCTCTCGCACTCTCGCCCTCTGCCCTCTGCCCTCTCGCCCTCTCGCCCTCTCGCCTCCAATTTCTCTTCTCCACCAAACCCTAACATCAGGGCACGCCGCAAGCCGCCGTTCAACCCTTGCCGCAAGTCGCGTTCATCCCTTGCCGCAAGCCGCCGTTCAACCACGTCGTCGGCCGCTGCCGTTCCACGGTGCTCGAGAGAGGGATCTCCTCATCGCAAGCCTTTCATCATCACGGTAAGCCTTCTGCATTCACAGATCTAAACCCTCCGTTAGGGTTTCTTCTCCTTTTCACCATTTCCCTTCGATTCCACCGATTAAAACCTTGTTTTCACCGTTTTGAAACTTTTTCCACCGATTAAACTTTGATTTACACCGATCAATCGGTCCAGAATAAGTTTCCTTTTTCTTCTAGGGTTTCTAGGGTGGAAGAGGGCTTTAAGGGCGGCGACGGCGGCAGTGGATGGAGGTTTACGAGCAGTGGCGAGGCTGTTGTTGTTGGGGTCGAGGAGGACGAGGCGTTTGCAGAGGCATGCGGGACAGAAGCCGGTGAAGGCTTCGTCGGGGTGGCGGGGCAAGAGGTGGAGGGACGGTGGGCCTGCGGCGGTTGGGGTTTGGAGGAGCAAAAGCTCACACGGTAAATCTCCGGCTTTTGTATTTTACAAACCTTTGGACCTCTAACCACGCCGTTGGGGGAAGAATAGAGAAACTTGGCTTTCTGTTTCACCATGTGCGAAGAGGAAGAAATTTGGCTTCTTTGGCTTTCTGTTTCATCTCTGAGTTTCTTCTGTTGTTGTAATATTGCTTCTGAGTATGTAATTTTGCTGTTTCTGTAGAGAGAATTTTGACATTGGATGTTGTAATATTGACTCTTGTTTGATTCCTATTATGAAATTCTTGTTTGTTTTAGATTTTTGAACTGAAATTGGGAGAAATCTTTGGTTTGTTTGGCGTGACAGAATGTATGAGAATGAATAAACTGAGTTTTGTTATCTGAGTTCTTTCATTTTTAACGTTTTTCAGTTTGGGATTCTGGGGTTTGAAATTAGAATAATTTAAGAACCCAAACACGCTAAAGAAAAAAAAAAGATCCTACTACCTCGGTTTAGGTTTTAACCGAGACCGTAGAGACAAACAAAATAACTCGGTTTGGAACCGAGGCAAAAAGGCTACCACTTTTTGCCTCGCCTGAATATGTCTCGGTTCAAAAACCGATGCTATGAGTGAAATTAACCGGTATCGTATCCTCTTCCTGCACTAGTGTATGATAAAGTTGATAGTTCTTCGTTCAGAAATCAAGATCAATAGTAATTTAAATAAATTTTTCTCTTTTTACTGACTTTTTTTACAAAATTTCAAACTTTAAAACAAATATTTGGAATACGATGATTGATGTTAAAGATGTAACTCCAAAATTGAAACTTAGAAAATATTTTCCCTTTAAAAATATTTTATATTATATTTTTAATTTATTTTAAAGTAATACCTTAATTAATAATTTATATAATATTTATTAAAAAAAGTAAGTTTAATTATTATTAATTTATTTCAATATTGTAGATAAAAGTTGTTAACTAAAATGTTAATGTTAATTGTTTTTCTTTTCTGTTTCTTTAAAAGAAAACAAGCCAGAATTTAATTATCCGGGAACTGAATTTCTGCTACATTTTTTTTACACGAATAAGAACAAAGACTTGGCACCCAATAACTAAATCATAGTACAACACAATATTATGACACAGTATGATATAAGGGTTTGAGACAAAGCGGCTTCAAAACAGGGTTTAGAGTTTTAAGATGGTGAAATGGAAGAAAAAAATATAATGAGACTGGTTAGTTGTTTCTCTTAAAACTATAAAAAGAAAACTTAACGTTTACTAGCTTTTAGTTAACGAATTTTTATAATATTCTTAAGAAATAAAGATAAAAAAATATCAATGTATATATAAATTAAAAATAAAAATTTATAAAGTTATAGGATAGAGTTATACGGATTAATTTATACATTTAGTTTATAAAAAATGCTAATTCTATATTTTATTTATTTTCTCTCTTAAAAGTTCATATGAAAAACTCATTCAATGAGATAAAATAAATTAGTTAATGTATGCAACAAGACAATGAAAGTCACTTAGGAAAAAATGGATGCGCTTAACGAGACCCAAAAATCAACCACATGCTCCACCGTGAGGCTATCCTAATGGAATGAATGACGACTTGGTCATAGAATTTGTCTAAGGAAGGCAAAAGTATCCATCACCACATAAATTTGTAATAAATAATTAAGAAAAGTTTTTTTATATGGATTAAAAAAAATGTATAACAATTTTCAAATTGTATAAAAATAGAGGTATAAAAAGTTTTAGACATTTTATGAGTTCAAAAACCAATATACCGAAATCAGTATAAAAAGTTCACTAGGAGAGAATAAATTTATTTTTGATTTAGATTTTTTATATTGGTTTGATAGTTAATTAGTATAAAAAATTTGACTTTTTATAATGTTAAAGCATCGATCAGTATTAAAAAGGTAATTTTTTATATCAATTAGTGTTATAGCTAGTATAAAAAGTTATTTTTTATACCACTTCAAGTATTAAATAGTATAAAAACTGACATTGTTATTTTCAATGTCAAATTTATATGTGTTATCCACATACAAATCTGCATAAAATTCAATCTTAGAATAATTCCATAATGCAATCTAAATATATATACAAGGAACAAAATAATCAATGTACTTCCTATTATTTACACATCAAATAATAGTTTCTAAAGTCAATATATAATGAATACATATACTATTTACCTAATATCATCTATAAACACTTAAAAGAAAAACAACCCACTACTCCCCAACATCCTTTAGGACCTCTTATTCTATTAGAGACGCGTTACTGAATATCTACATAATAAACATTTTGAGTCAACTTATAATGATAATGATTTAAGATATTAATTATAAAATATTAATGTTACCAAATTTCATGAGTTAATAACGTTTGAAGATATGATTTTCTTCATGTGAATGAACTACAATTTCTTTTTAGAGACGATATGTATTCCCTACAACCTCAAATAAGTCTCAATCACTCTCTAAAATTTAATGTACATTGAAATGAATGTCAAATATGAAACTTAGTAAAATTAAATTATGTATACTTAACAAATAAATTACTAAAAAACTTACACTTTTAGTGTACTTTTAATTGCCAAAGTGTGAGGTTTCTTGTGTAATAAACACAAGAGAACTACAAGACACTATTGAGGAAGAATTACTAGCAATTGTTAGTGACCCTTGTAGATTCAAATAATAGTAAACAATAGTAGTGTGAAATAAGATTTACATAAATAAAATTGTATTAATAAAAAAACACATTTATTGTTGCAAATAAAGTGCTAAGTAGACTTGTTTTTTTTCCTTTTCAAAGGCCTCTAAGAGGTACTTTTGCACCTCTTTACCTTTATTCCCAACTCCTTCAATGACAACAGGGTCAATAAATCCATAAATGTGATCATTTTTCCTCTCAATGCTCATCCAATGTAAAATGCCTTAAACATTGAAAATGAATAATGTTATAATAACGTATTGAATATATTCAAACTTCATAAAAGTAAAAATTTACTTATAGCAACCAAAGTTGTATTACTGATATACATAACATATCAATGTCAGAGAAAACTTCAAAAAACATCCCTACGACATATAAAGAAAGAGAGAGAAATTGTCTTGTTTGTGACTTCAAGAGACATTTGTAACTTTATAGGAGAAAAAGATATCTTCTCTACCAATGCACCAAGTTGTTCTAGAATTGTTTGTTCTTGCAATTGAGGCAACGATTCATTCACATCTTCCTCCCCTTGTGCTCCAACTTGGTATACATATATTTAAAAACTTATATAAGATTCGTATACAATTACCAATAAAAGCAACAAAGTGCGTAATTAAAATAGTTACCTCCATTACAATTGATTTTGATAATTTGACTGACCAAAGGGTAAAACTTCCAAAGGTGTGCCACTGTCTGAACCTCCTAAGTGGGCATAGGGACTTGAGCAGTAACATCTCGAACGTCTACAACCACCACCCTCATATATTAATTGTAATGTTTTCATGGTGTATGGTTGACCCCAATGTATACATTTTACCTAAGTTAACCAAATAATATTTGTAAAATATATCAAATAATGTAATTCAATAAACAAGTACATCCAGATAATATAATTAGACAAAATACCTAAGACCACTAAGCATTATAAGGCATCATCATTGAATAGCTCATAGTCTACATTAACAGTGGGAGAAGCCTGTCGAGGGGAAACATCATAATTCCCTTTTATGCTTATACAAAGAGGAGAAGGTTGAGGGGGATTCCTAGATTGGCCTAAGTAAGAGGCTAACTCTGCTCGTACTTTTAATGACAACTATCCATTCATGTCATAGTACTTATTCTTCAATTGTGTTTGCATATCACTGTACTCCTTTTTCATCTCGTTGATCTCATCCTTAATCTCCTTCCTCATCTCTTATCTGATTTCTTCTCTGATACCCTTAAGGACCTCCTCAATGACATGGGCTTTACAATGATAACTTGATGGAGGACTAAAGAATTGAGGGATGCCAACAAATTTTGCAGCACCTCGAACACGTCTAGGATGCTCTAGACGACCAATGGAAATCATGTCCTCACGACCCTCTAGAGTGAAGGTACCTTGTGTGCTCTACTCCACCAACTCATCCTACAACTAAAAATTTGAAGTTAAGTTAACCAAATATGGGAGATCATATGTTTTTAATTTAGATGTGATAACTCCTCAATTTTCCTATTTTTTTGTGCTTAGAAGTTAATTTTAGTTTTTTTTAGTTTCTAATTTTCTAGAATTAGGATAGTTTAGAGTTTTTTTCTTTAATTTAAGAGTTTTGTAAAACTAGTGTTAATTTTGTGTTTTTAGATGATAAATAGTGTTTTTAAATAAATAATATTTTGCACTTTTCTTAAAATTTAAAAATAAAAATGTTTTTCTTAGAGTTTTGATTTTATAGGTTTTAATTTCTCTTTTTGTTGTTTAACCATTTTTCAACTTCTATCTTTTTGCAGGTTAGCCCCTGGTCAACTAGGTTGGAAGGTCAATAACAGAAGCAATGTAGGTTGGTACTGAATTGGGCCGAATTGAAGTGGGTCAGTGCTAATATGAACCTTTAGTGAAGTTCACTGTTTTGAGCCACTGCATTGTGTTACCAATGAGAAGCATTGGTGTCTTTAAGATATTATAGTTGTGATGATGTTATAAGATGAAGACTTGAAGACTCTTGTTGTAGTTTCTTTAAAAACATTTTGTAGAAATAATTGTATAGGAATAACTTTATTTATGTAAGAACAATTAGAAGTTTTCCTACTTAGAAAATGTTTGCGTAGATAATCGATTATTTGGTGTAATTATCGATTACCACGAGCCTATTTGGAAAAGAGATGCTCACGCAAATAATCGATTATTGCTCAAAATAATCGATTATCTTTGTCTGATTCAGTATTGCCCAGGTCGCACAAATAATCGATTATTTCTCAAGATAATCAATTATCACTTTTTGAAAACCCCATAACGGACACAAATAATCGATTATCACTGGCATTGGTGTCTTGAAGATATTATAGTTTTGATGATGTTACAATATAAAGACTTGAAGACTCTTGTTGTAGTCTCTTTAAAAGCATTATGTAGAAATAATTGTTTAGGAATAACTTTGTTTATGTAAGAACACTTAGAAGTTTTCCTACTTAGAAGATTTTGCGTAGATAATCGATTATTTGGTGTAATAATCAATTATCACGAGCCTATTTGGAAAAGAGATGCTCCCGCAAATAACCGATTATTGCTTAGAATAATCGATTATCTCTGTCTGATTCAATATTGCCCAGGTCACGCAAATAATCGATTATTCCTCAGGATAATCGATTATCACTTTTTGGAAACCCCATAATAGACACAAATAATCAATTATCACTTATGATAATTAATTATATTATGCAGTTGGGGCTGTCTTTTTATTTTCTAAACCTTGGCTTATAAATAGAAGTCTTCACAACTCTTAGAAATCAACTTTTCATTTGAAAGTATTAGAGTTGTGTGCCTAAGGAAAGCTCTCTATGAGTGAAAAGGAATCTAAGCCACTTGAGAATACATAAACGCTCTGAGGAAGTTTTCAAGTGTTAGAAGTTCTTAAATGAAGTCTTGTGAATAGGAGAAGATTGCGCTTAGTGTGTCTAAGGTCGAAGCAGTTCTCTTCAAGTTGATTGAGCAGGTTCTTCCGTTCGTTTGTCGAAGGAATGTGTTTTTTATTCTTTATTTTTATTCATCTGATTGTAATTGTAACAACAATATTTTAGTGAAAAAGTTAATCATTGTTTATAGTGATTAACGACTGGACGTAGAATCTTTTGATTCGAACCAGGATAAAATATTTTGTGTGATCTTCTCTTACTTTACTCTTGTTATTTACTAACTGTTCGATAAAAGTTCTAAGAGGAAAAAACTATTTTTAAAAGAACCATTTTTATCTTGGCTATTGACCATAAAACCTCTTTCCGCTACGTAAGACACTGATACCTACACATTGGAGGGTTGAACGTTCAAGTGAAACGGTGCAAAAAATATCCAAAGAACACCTATGACGAAAATCAATCGGTCAAAACGAAGAGAAAATCACACCTAAGCACTTAATCAACGTAAAATGGAGGAAAAAATGGAACAAATGTTGAAGATGATGGTCGAGAGGAAGATGAGAGAGTAGACTGAGAGAGCAGCAACGATGCAATAGTGTTTGACTATGTCCAAAATTGACTTTGTTCACGAAATTTAACCCTAGAAACATGTTATTACCTTGATTATTTTATTAACCGAGACAATAGAGGCCATATGACCTTGATTCTATTAAGAATCGCTGCCTAAAGTCTCTAAAAAAAATATTTTCAGTTATTTTATGCCTCAATTCGCGGCATAACTAGTCATGAGTACGCTATGGCATCGATTCTCTAAACAAATGAGGTAAGAGACCCCTTTATGCTTCGGTTCTTTGTGAACCGAGACATATATGTGTGCGGTAATTACAAAAATGTCACTGCGCCATTTTATGTTTCGGTTCCAACGAAATCGATGTCAAATACGCGAAGTAAAATCCATATTTTTTATTAGTGAGATATGATATATATGTTATGGTTGTATATATTGTCTTATAAATCAATGTCATGTCATGACACGTATTGGACGACTCAACGATTATATTTTGAAATATTATTGTACCAAAAGTTTTTATTCATACTAATGAACATTCTTTTTGAGACCTTTGTCTTTGTCATATTTTTCTTAATATTTCATATTTTATGGTATATAATGGAATCAATAAATATCATAGGTTTGTACATAAAAGAATCAATATTTTATATTTTCTTTTGAAAAAACATTTTATATTTTTTGAAATATTTTATTGAAATTTTTTTTTAAATTTAGACCATATTTAAAAAAAACATTATCTATTAGTGTCTAACAATAGATAACGTTTTTTTAGAAACGTTATCTATTAATAGATAGCGCTCACATATATAGTGCTTAAAAAATGTTATCTATAATAAAAAAACGTTATCTATGTACTTTTTTGTAGTAGTAAAGGGGTACAAAAGATATCTTATGTTATAACCTTGTTGTTTGTTGTAACTTATAGCCAAAGGATATCCTATTGTCATACCTTTATATTTTTTATCCCTTTCCTAGTAAAATTATTTATGTATATTAAAAATTCACACAAAGTACCAGCATGCCTAGACTATAAGTTTCTAGCAGTTGGATAATGTAAAAATAAATGGTTGGTAAATTGGAGGATAGTGGACTATATGTGTAAGGAGGTTTAACACACACATATAGATCTCCACACTGGTAAGACATTGTCGCAAAGTTTTTGGTATCACTCCAAAAGGCCTCTTACCAATGAAGGTATCTTATGTGTATATAAACTCATGTTCATCTCTTGGTTTTATTTGATGTGAGACTTTGTTTATACCTAACAATCCTTCCTTCAAACAAAAGATTGTGGTTCTCCACCTCCCCTACAGCGAAAGTCTTTTCTTAACCGAGTACACTGCAACCCATGGTGAGCATCTCTTTGCCCTCTTTCACGATCCATGGTCATAAATCTCTACACTGGTAAGATATTGTCCGCTTTGGGTCAAGCTCTCATGGATTTGCTTTTAGTAACATTCCAAAAGGCCTCTTACCAATGGAGGTATCTTATGTCTATATAAACTCATATCCATCTCTTGTTTTTATCTAATGTGAGACTTTGTACTTAACAATATATAGTCATCGTTTTAACTTTGTATATTTTGGGCTATGTAACCCAATATATTGTTGTGGTGCTTTAACTTTAGAATGGGGTTGTTAAACTTTTGGTAAGCGTACCAATAGTCAACTATAGTATAATGATTTTTAAGTAAGAGTGTCGAACCCATGAGGAACAGTTTCGATTAAATAGATAAATTGTTATCTCAAACAGTATATATACAAGGATGTTCAATTTGATTCATGATGGATGTTGATAAATAAAACTACGTTGCGTGAAAGTAAAATAATAACAACAAATAACTTAACGAAGATTAATATGAGAACTTGGGATTGAATTCATCTATCTCACTCGTCTGCAATCTGGATGAATACAAACATATAGCAACTGAAATTACCAACATTGATGCAACACACCAAAGTCATTTATATTGATTCCTGGCATATAAAATTCATAAGAGCAGTTCCTTGAATATTGATTCCTCACATATCCAACAAACTGTCCAGTATTATATTCAAGTGTTATATATTCAAGTGTTATAAGCAATTGATAAACTGAAATCTATCCCTAGCATCACAGAATATCAAGTATTCTTGCTCAGATCAGAGTTTTAGAAATACTTTCCAGTCAAGTCTAAAATCCACATTCATGAAACTATTGTTCAGGTAGAATCAAGCATTAAGAGCAGAACAAAAATACCAATGTTGAATAAAAACAGAAATGCTATATATAAATATCACCAGATTACATTCGAGTTGACATTCAATGGTGGCGATTGACATTCTAAGAGATGAAGATGAGAATCCTAAAGCTAAAATGGACGAAAACCTCTTTGGATCGCTCTGTGTCTTCTTTTCTCTGCAGCTTTCCCCCCTCTAACTCATGAGTATATATACTGCTCGAATTCTCGCTTAAGCTAAATTATTCTCGCTTAAGCGAGATGAAACTTCTTGGAGAAGATAGTCATTCTCGCTTAAGCTAAATTATTCTCGCTTAAGCGAAAATGACTTTAAAATCAATGGTTTCCTGGATGAATATCTAGCTTAAGCGAGATCATTCTAGCTTAGACGAAATGTTGCAAGATTTACTCTTCTCTCTTAATTTACCTGAAATATATAAAAAATATGGATCAATTATTTCCTTTTAATCAACAACTCAGAAACATGTGATTACTTTTCATCTTTCTTAGATTGGGGAAAATTGATACAAATGTACCCAATTCAAAACAGAAGTGCCAATATTCCATATGAAAATTTACTACTTCTTTGCACTTATCAACTCCTCCCAACCTAGCATCTTGCTTATCCTCAAGCAAAGTAATAAGATCCCAACATCTTTTCAAAACTCAAACTTTGAAATTGGTTATTTGATAAATCAATTTCATAGTCCTTAAACGACAAATTCTGCTTTTCAAACTATAGATTCAAAATCAGAAGCAAATGGTAAATCCAATTATTAAATAAAAGCAGGATAGGATATGTTGTTTGTTAGGATAGTTTTCACTTTTTTCTTTCTAACATTATATATGATTTCTCATCAAATGCTAATAATTTTGTTTGTTACAATATTATCAACTGTCTAGAAGAAGAATATGTAGAAGATTTATACTGGTAATTCGTTTTGTTATATATCTACTGCTGAGGTGAACATTATGATGCTTAAAATATTTATGCATCCACTTAGAAGGTACCATTATCAACTATCACATTAAGTCACTCATGGCATATATCGATAGTAAGTTGCAAAGCTATGTAATAGTTATCTAGGATGGTTTACTCGTAATATTGTGTTAAAATATATGAAGACTATGAAGATCACTTCATATATATATATATATATATATATATATATATATATATATATATATATATATATATATATATATATATATATATATATATATATAATAATAATAATAATAATAATAATTTATTTTTAATATATTATTAATTAATTATTATTTTATATTATAGGATATATGAGTAAAGAAGTATACTAAATGACTAAGATAATGAGAAACAAAATTAATTATTATTGTTGACCATTTTTTTTAATTTTATATTATTGAGCAATGTTATTTCTTATTTCTTATGTTTAAAAAATTAATTATATTGAATAATGTTTATAATTTATTTTATATAACAATATTTAATTTTAGTTTCAAATTATTTGATATGTATTTTATTATTAAAGTATTTTTATAATAAAATAATTTCAATAAAATGAAATAAAATAAAATGATTTTTAGTCTTAACGATTTTGAAAACTTCAACAAAGTGAAGTTAAAATCTTAATAAATAACGACGGTTTTGGAAACTTTTATAAATAACGGTGATTTTGAAAATTTAAGTAAATAACAGTGATTGTAAAAGATTCTAACAAGTAACGACAGTTCTAAAAATATTGTAAGTAGCAACAGTTAAAAAAAACCATCAATAACTATTTACTAATACTGTTTTTTTTTTGACAAATTTTGTAATAGTAAAAAATATATTTACCAAAAATTAAAACTGTCAATAATATAAAAAAGTAATCCTGATAAAATTTGATATTTTTAACCACAATTGGATATTTTAGCAATGACATTAACCAAAGAGGTATGAAATTGAAGTATTTTAGCCAAAAGCAATATGTATATTTATGACAGGTCAATTTTATCAATGCTATGGTCCTTCTCAACACTCTGTACTGTTTTAAGTAGAAAAAAAATTAACGTCGGGTAGATTAGATAGCTGTAAATAGGGTTTAATACCTAGAGCTTTCAAGTTATAAGACCACTATAAACACCTCAATTAATACTTAAACAGTGTCAAAGTAGTTTCACATACTCAGAAAATACTGTTGATGTAAAAGTACACAACCTGCTATTAATACTGCTATTTGTTCTAGAAATCAATCATATTCAAAGTTTTAAGACCTAGATTTATAAGACTTTATTATTTGATAGTGATATAACACAAGATCCTAATAATAAAAATTACTTTAAAAACATAAAAATCTATATAAAATATTAATAAGTATGTGTCTTATAAAATTATTTATTTTAATGAAAGTGATAAGACCTTAAAAGTACCAAAACAAAAAAGAAAAAGTAAGGCTTGTAGTATAATATTCTTAAGATAACAAAACATTATATATATGATACTAAATTAACAATGGTTGTGCGGTTAAATATATAAATAGAAACTAAAAATATAATTATTAACTGAAAAGTTTTAAACTAAAAATATAATTATTAATAATGCAATCTTCTTGTCAAAGTAATTAATTATTTTGATCATAATTAACAAACGATACAAAATTTTTGACGAGCTAATCACATATTCTTTAAGAGTATTTGAAGAAAAATAAGCCTTTAGCTTAAAAGCAATTGAGTCTACACAAAGATTATTATAGCATCTAAAATAGAAGTAATTAGACCTCGTACAACAACTAGATGATAACCACGAGAAGATATAGCACAAGATGTATTTACCATAATAATAGAAACTGAATACATTAATTTGCTAGACAATCTACTCAGACATTGATTCTAACATAATAAACCAAACATAATAAACCAATTCATTCTGAAAATATATGCTTAATTTGATGATATTGATACTATGTAGGAATGTTTAGAGAAAAAGTTGTTATTTGCTTATCAAGTTAAGTGCAACCAAAAAAGTATCATCTCAAAATATGCGGACCTTTGATAAAGTACTAATACAAGGGAAGTTTTACATTTCAAAATATGTCTAAGTTTTTAGATGCTATAAAGATCTTGTACTAAGAGAAGTTTTACAACATTATTGAATGTAACACGTAAAGTCAGGCAAATCACTTTGAATAATTTCTATACATAAACATTGAATAAGACCATTGGAATTGTGAGCAAATCTAGCCTTCTACTAGCGCTTTATCATACTTAGGTAGTTTTTGAGCTTACATTGCTTCGGTTGCACTCAATTTGCATGTAAATGACATTTTTTTATTTTCTTCTAATAATTCAAATAAATTCTTGTTATTGACAGAAATAAAAGTTGAACAATATTATGAAAAGGCAAATGTCGTTTCATAAAAAAAGATATTTTTATATAACTAAAATTGATTGAATATCCATTCTAAGACAGAAATAGTAATAATAAAAACATTTGCAATTCCAAGTCAAAAGATACATTGAAAATATTTATAATTAATTATTGACTTCGGCATACTCTTATAATCTACAAAGGAGAACTCAGCGTAATTAAATGTTTGAGTGAACCAAATGTTAGATTAAACGAGTATAAAAAATCAAACCAGTATTACTTTCTATTGCACCTATTCTGAACCTTTGACTATCCTTTATAAATTGTTTTAGAAAAACAATTTAACACATTTTTCAACCATGAAACGATCTTCTCAAATAGTCCAATGGCATTGTCTAATGATTTTAATAAAACTTGATAAAAATTAAATTGAAACCATATTTCAAGTGTCATTTGAAAAACAAGATAAATCCACTTATTAAATTAATTATAATATATATATATATACACACACACATGAAGTATGACAGAAGAAATACTAGAGTAACTGTATATGGAAGCGTACACTCTAACTAAAGTTAAGAGCTAAATTATAATTTTCTAATCCTGGAAGCATCTGAGATGTGACGCGATAATGTAAAAAAGTTTGGAAGAAAATTCTACGCACGCGGATAAAACCCTACACCACACAGTTAACGTATCCGGCTAGCTACCACCTAGATTCGTGAGCTACGCATTGTTTATTGTAATGTAAAGCCAATGGATTGTTTTTAGGGTTTTATAATAATCATTGCAACCATGATCCGATGCTACCTGCTACATCGTATAATATCAGTTTGTATTAAAATGTTTTTATGTTCTTAATCCCAAACATACCTAGGTCTGTTTAAGACAACTCTTTTAATATAAGAATGATCCCATAAATCCCGTTGCCCTCTCCTGCAGGGAATCGTTATGAAAAAGAAAACCCAGAAGCAAACAATCAAAAGAGGAAGACGCGAGGTATATGAAAAGAATCAAGATGTGTAGAAAGGTACCAAATGCCAGAAAAAGTGTGCTGACCAAACCAATATTAGGACAAATGAATGGTGTTTGATAGTGTAATACACACCACTAGAGTAAAAACTAGTATAAATAAAGTGAATCAGAAATAAATTCGGTCAGAATCGTATACCCTGTAACAAACCATTGCACTAAATTCTGCATCAATATTAATCCAGGACATTATATAACATGTAGTAACGACTTCAGGTAAAAACTTTGACGTCAAACCAAATTACCTGCCAAATACCATCATTGGAAACACAAAATTGCTTTGCCATCCGCACTACAAAACCGAACAAAGTAGCAACTTGCCCGGTGTTATCTGCTGAAGTTTAACCACTTGGCAGCCTCCTTTTAACAGGTGGAGATGCGTGCATAGGTATTTATGTGTGGGAAATCAGAAAACTTTATGATGCAATTTTCCATTAAATCAGCCCAACCAAACTGTAGAGCTAGATGGAATGCGTATTGGAAATCACTATGAATTCAAAGCACAAGGAAAATACTGCAAAGAACATATACTCTGAACATCCTCAGTCTTCAATTAGTATTTCTGAAATTTTTAACAATATCACAACTGATAGACAATTAACACATAATTAGAGCGAAGAAAAGTCTTTCCCCAAGACATGGACTAAAATTTTGATATTAAAACTTATATTAACAACATGGCATGGGTACAAACCACTGAAACCCGTGTCAGTGTACTCAATTGGCGAAAAATGTTTGAAGTACTAACATATTGCAGAAAGTATTTTTTTTTGTAAGGCTGCAATAAGTTGTGCAAGGACCAACTATTCATAACTCTTCCCTTACTCCAAGACAACGCATTTTTTTAATGGATGAAGCAATTTTATTGCATGGGTGAAGTTCTCAACGCTACATGCCAACCACAATTCAAAATACTTAAATATTAATAAAGCAGCACTACTGATCATATGATACAGGGCCCTAACCCAATTTGTCAACATATCTTGTAAAGAATTTAGCAAAATGCAGAAAATGCTTCGGACTAACCCATCAGTCCCCTCCATTTCAAGTAATCCTCATCTTGAGAGTATAAAAATAAAATGTTCCAAAAAAGTCACAACCTTATAGTAAGTCCACCAATTAATAAAATTTTAAAAAATGGACAAAAAAAATTAAATAGTAATCAGAGCAAAATCCATATAGAAGAGAATGAAGTTGTCAGAAAATTGAAAGTAAAATGACAACCAGTGGTATAGAACTATTAAACATAAACCACTAGTTCTAAATACTTTCACAGCCAGTGTATTTGACGGCTAAAAATGTTTTCCTGTGACCTTTTATGTTCATATCCATATGATATTAGTAGTGACGTCTTTCGAACTTTAGTATTTTCTTTGTTGCCATCTGAAAAATTCTTAGTAAGAATTTTCACGGATAAACTGAACATTTACTTGCATACATCATGATAAAATAAACACGTTTTCCCAAATTGGCAGGCCAACATCGTCATTTGTTGTTGAACACAAACATTAAGAATATTAAGAACAAAGCACTAACTATTAAGAATATTAAGAATAAAGCACTAACTATATCAGATGGATTTCTAAAATTTCATTTGTTAGAAATTTATTTCATACATGTACATATTCATACGCAAAAATAATTCAAAGTCCAGAAGTAATCATATTGATGAAATAAAATGAAGGACATAAAACTGAATGAACAAACTGTACATGCCAGTCACAATTCAATAGAACAAGATATTTTACTTGCAATTGATATAGTAGGAATGACTGGTTGCTGAACACATCAGCCCCGTTAAAATATATCTCACAGGTAAAAAAATGCTGATATCCTATTAACATAAACAATAGCATTCCGGTCAAAATCAACCATCCAAAGCAATTATGGCTCAATGAAAACCATGTCTCATAAGTCTTGACAAATTTGACTTCAATTCTAGCCTGACAGGTTTTGTTTTCTAAACTTATTGAAACGCACATTTTTGTTTGATTCAGGAAACATACAGATTATACATATGGAAGAAATTTTTAGTTTGAAAATTAACTTGTTTTGTTGGAGAGGAAAGCACTGAAGAAATAAAAATCTTGAAACATAACATTCCAAAATCATATCCTGAATTCAAGCTTCATTTCACTCACATTTTTTTCTTTCATTCAAACGATTCATGAGTTACACTAAAATTTCAAATGCACAGCAACAGAACTACTACTTACATACGAAGGAAAGACTACATAAAAAACAACTTGTAAGTTAAAATCCAGATGTTAAGAATTAACCCAGTAAAAATTACGAAGAAACCAGAAGAAATGTTCTAACTACGAAGCACTACAATTCAAAGGATTAAACTTTCCCATTCAGAACAGCCAAACTAACACCAGAGAGCTAGCCCATCATCATTATTCAATATACAACAACATACAAAAGAACCCTATCACATTCAAAACAAAAAAAATGATCTTCTTTCCATTTTGTACAGAGGACCCACCCAACATGGCAGAACCAATAAACAAAAAACAACAACTCACCTCCACTGAGGAGAGACAAACAAATCTTTCTTCCCATCAAAACTGATACTTCATACATCCCAGTTCCATTCATTTTCCATAATCACTCCACCCGATCGTGGTTGCTGTTGTTGCTACGGAGAGCCCGAATCAAATTACACGCATTCCTCCTTACCTTCTCATTATCATCTTCCACGAACACAATAGAAGCTTCCAGAACACCTTCTTCAAGAGCTAACAGCATCATTTCCTGGCTATACAAGCAAAGTGAAGTAAGTGCGAAAAGCGCATACTGAATCCCCCTGGAGCTTCCGTTCCTCAAAACGCGAGCTAGAATCTGAACACAACCGTTATAACCTTCCATTTGCTCCCTCCCTTCCTTACACTTCGCCAGAACGCCAATTACCTCAACGCACCGTTCCAATCCAATTTCTACGTTCCGCAACAGAATCGGCACAGCGCCGCAACTCACGGCTCTTCTCCGGTTATCCGGAAAGGAGCAGAGAGCGTAAAGCGCGGTGGCGGCCTCCTTCCTCTCCCTCCCTTTTCCGTCACGGAGTATCGCCACGAGCGCCGCGATCGCCGCCGGGAAAGCGCCGATGGTGGCCTTGTTGACCTCGACGACGGAGAGGCTGGTGACGATGGTGGCCGCGACGGCGCGGCAGTCAGGCGAAGCGTTGAGGAGAACGGCGACGAGGCGCGCGACGACGCCCTCGGCGACGAGGCCGACCTTAGAGTCGTCGTCGAGGGTGAGGTTGAGCAGAAGCGGGAGCGCCTTCTCCTGGAGAGCAGGGTCGACGACGGCGGCGAGGACGGCGGGGACAGCAGCTGAGTCAGCAAGGTGGCGGCGGAAGGCGGAGTCACGCTTGGAGAGGCGCGTGAGGTGGCGGAGGGAATCGATTTTGGAATCGGAGGAAGAAGAGGGAGAAGTGAGGGTGGAAATTAGGGTTTGAGGTTGGGAAATGGTTTGGTGAAGAGGAGGTAGGAGGGTATAGTTGGAGATTAAGCTTCGGAGCGCGTGGTTGGGAATAAGGGAAGGTTGGTCGGGGAGGGGCAACTTGGTAATTGGACATGTTCTGTAGCCTGCGTCTAGCCAACGTTGGATTGAGGAACGGTCGAAGGTGTGACCGGAAGAGAGGATTACAGGGTCCGACATTATTTCTAGGGAAATTGGACACTTGAAGTGGTCGGGAAGATGATGAGTCGCCATTTCTTCGGTCAAATTACGAGTACTACCCTTCAATGATGAATGGATGAAGGTTCCACAGTGAAGTTCTAGTGTGTGTGGGTGAGTGACTGAGTGACTGAGTGACAGAGAGAAAGAGAGAGAGAAAGAGAGAGAGAAACAGAGAGGGTTTTTGAGGTTTTTGAGGCCTCTATTCACTTTCCTTTCCTTCCGCCATAGATCCCTTTTAGCTTCATCACAGGTATTTTTTGGACGATAATACCCTCCGTTAAACACGGTAATCTCCACCAAGTGATTTTCGTGATTTTGGATTGCTTTTTCATACTTTTAAATAATTTATTCATCTTATTATTAAAACGTTTTATCTTTTTTATATTTATTAGAAAAAGAAAAAAAGTCATATCAACTTGAGTTTATTATAATTTCGTAACACATCTTTTAAATATTTTATATTCATCTCTCTTCTACTCAAATATTTTGACTGTGAAAGAGAATTTACACTCTAATTTAATTCGCACAAACCCTTATTATAATTATCTCATTAAGAAAGATAAATGAAAACTAAACTTATCATGCGTCATTTAATATACTCTTTAGACTAAAAGTTAATATATAGAAACAGATATAAAATATGCTATTTAAATAATAAAACATAACGCCATCTTATTTATTCATTTTACTTTTGTAAATGTCATTCTATTCTATTAGTATAAAATATCATTTTTAGTGGGTAATCCTAAATGCAATATAAATAAAATATATATTACTAAATTTTTTATTTTAACGTATTAAATTAATTATATATTTTCTATTTTCAAATTCTTATCGCATTCTTGACCACGCCATGTCCAATCTCATTCAAAAGAAAAACAAAATTCAAACCTCGCATACGTTTTCAGTTTTTGGATTTGTTATCATTGCTTCGAAAAATTAATATTAAAAAATATTCAAATTTGGATTTGTTATCATTGCTTCGAAAAATCAATATTAAAAAATTCAAATTTATGATAAGTTTATCTAATCCTAATTTTGACACTTTTATCCAATAATAGATTTTGTGAAATTGAGATATTATTTTTTTAGTAATTACTTTATTATATTTATTTTTATATTATAAATTAAATCGTGTGAAGAATGTTCAAAGAATGCTATAAGCTTAAAAATGTTTCGTAGTTTTGATTGTTGACCTTTAACGTTGGTATAAAGGTTTATTTAAAAATATTTTTTTTATGTTTGCATGTGCGAAGTATTTTAAATATTCTTAGTTTTATTAAGTTTTAATTGAGGATTTGAGAATGAGTTTAATTTCTTTTTGTGAAAAAGTGAGACAGTGGTTAATAGGTTTTTCTATTAAATTTTCATGTATGTTGATCCTTTAAAATTATTTTGATTTACATGTCAATTTTTTAATATAATTTTTCTTTGGGTATTTACTTTTATTAGAGAATTCATCAGTGTAATAAATAGATGTGTTTATGTTATGAAATTATATTAGATTTTATCTTCTTTATTTGAAAATTACATTGTTGTTTTTTCTTTTTCATTTTATGGTTTTGTTGTAATTGTATGGTTTTTCATGTACTTTATGATGATATTGAAGAAAATCTCTAAAACTTTGAATGAAGATGTTTGATGATATTTGAATATGTTTATAAAGATTCTAGTGTTTAGTATCTAATTTTCTTTATTCTTATTTGAACTCTTTAAATCAAGCCATTCCCTATGATAACAAGTGACTGAAATCTAAAGTTAAGTTTGAAATGAAATTTAATGATTTTAATCAATGAAAAGTTTAAATAATTGATGATTTTGTCTTCTAAGAAAAAAATAATTATTTAGATAAATAATCGATCATTTATAAGTTTTCTAGTTTTTCATAATACATTTTTTTAATCGATTAAAATTATTGTTTGTAATCAATGAACAAAGCATTCAATTAATTAAATTGTGTAATAAACAATTATAACATGTAGACGTTACAAAATATTTTAAAAAATATGTTAAAGATAATTTATTAACAACGAAAATAGTTTAAATAATTTATTAGGAGAGAAGGAAGGAAAAATTTATACAATCCACTCAAGGAATTAGAGGAATTAGAGAACTTATTGTGTGAAGGATTTTTGAAGAGATATGCACTATGAAGTGGTATGATGAATTGTTAGGCATGTCAAGTGTGTCTGAAACAAATGAATCTGTTGATTGGATAATGGAAGATATATTAGAAGACATTATTCGTGATATTAGAATACAATCCTTTATTGAAGAGGTTTATGAAAAAATGTCTACTGATGTAGAGAATCAATTATATCCTAGTTTAACTAACTTTACACAATTATAAGTTGTGTTAAAGGTTGATGAATTTAAACACAGTGAAGGGCAAAATTTTAAAAGCTTCATATAATTGCTTCAATTGTTAAAGGAAATGTTTGTTGAAAGCAAAACTTTACCTAATCGAATGTAGATATTTGTCTAATAGTAATGGAATATGAAAATATTCATGCATGTCCTAATGAATGTATTTTATATATAAAAGAGTTTGTAAAGTCAATAAGTTGTCTCAAGCATTGCAAACCTTCGTTATCTGAGCGAAACATCTCATGAAGATGACACCACAAATTGAATTGGTTACACAACATATTGAATCCGTTTGTATCTCCATTAATATTGTTACATATATATATATATATATATATATATATATATATATATATATATATGTGTGTGTGTGTGTGTGTGTGTGTGTGTGTGTGTGTGTGTGTGTGTGTGTGTGTGTGTGTGTGTGTGTGTGTGTATGTAGTATATAGTGTCCTAACTAATGTCATGTTTGTGTTTTGTGTAGCAACGTGAAGCAGAGTTGCATGCCTCAAAAAATTTAGAGGGTCTACTACTACTAGCCATATTGACGGAGGTTGTTGCAATCATGGGGATAGAGCCAGTGGCCATTCCTTGGGGTGCCACTATTTTTGGCAAAGATAGAAAGCTTCCATTTCTCATACATAAATCTAATTTGATGGAAATTTTAGCAAACAATGAAGAGTTAAACATATTTATTCTACAATTATAAGTTAACTTTTAAAGTCATTTTTATCCCTTATTCAATTAGATATTTGATATGTGTTTTTACCATCAAATTTAGGTACTTACATGGTTTATGTTTGGAAGAGGGAAATGATGACACATATAGGTTTATAGACCCTCATTTCATGACCCCAATGGGTAACAAGAAAACATAAACCGAAATATACATCGGTAATTCTATAATGTTGCGACAAAAACAAGTTTACCTTGCTCCATATATAGATAAGTAAGTATATCCTTATTTAATAATTTATAGTTTTGGCATGGTACATGTTTTAACTAATTTTTAACGCAATCATCATTGGTATTTGCTAGTTCTATCAGTATTAGATCGTACCACTGTATGGTTTTACTCATTGCATAACAAGTCTCCCTCTCACTTGAAAAGTATAGTAGACATGTAAGTCTGTTTTAAGAATCCCCTACCACTACATTGACCTTCAATATACAATTACATGTTTCCTAACACTAGATGTTTTTATCTTAGTGCCTTTAATGGACAATGTATATTGATAGCTAGATCAATTGTCACAACTCAAAAGGTCATATGGATTTTCATCAAGGTTTTTACTTTTTGTGTTATCATTTATTTTATCTATATAGTTTTATTGTAGGTGCAGAGCAATAAAAAAATTGGGAGCTATAAGTATGACTATTACGTCATGTAGTGGATGAGAACTATAGTACAAGTCGGCTATCAAAGTAATTGGGATGATGTAAGATGTTATAACCCCTTATATTTTAAATTTAATTTCAACTTCAATATATCTTAACTTTAACTTCAATTTACTTTTATAGAATTTTAAGGATGTCCAACTATTCAATAAAAAAAGGATTAGAATATGTTCAACAAGCATGACAAAGTACTTTATTATTAGATATAAGAATATATGGTATTAAAGTTAGACTTAGAGTTATTTGTTAAAAGAATTTCATATATAGTTAATTAGTATTGATATTTATAAAACATATGAACTATTTTTGAACTGTCTAAGTTGTTGTATGAAAACATTTTGATAGGGTTTTGGTAGACAAAATTGTAAATATTATATTTTATAAAAAAGACTCAATTTTAACAACGGTTATGACCATAATCATCATGGATATGCATTTTGTTTTTTTAATAGGTTTATAACGATGGTTATGACCAAAACCATCATTATAAACTATTTCATTAATTTTTTTCTACTTTTTTGATTAAATTTTTTATAGTGGTGTTAACACCATCGTTATTTAACACTTAACACTTTCAACAATGGTAAAAAAACTTGTCATTGTTTTTTTACGACGACCAATTTAATGACAGTTAAGAGTAATCGTTGTTGTTTATGTTACACTTCTAACGATGACCAATTTAACAACAGTTAAGAGTCGTAGTGGAAAGCTATCTCTAACCGTCATGGATTTGTCTTTCTATAATGGTGGAGGCCTAAGTTGTTTCATATATAAATATCCAATTTAGTCCTTGAAAGATTGTAGTAGTGGTTGATAGGTCACGATCTAAGAAAATGAACACAAATTCAATAAGGGGTGATGGAATAATTTATGATGGGTTCTCCAAAGATTTGTAAAGGATGGGACTTTGAAAGGAAAAAAAAGCTCTTGGATAAAGTCATGTTTGTAGGCATTCATCTTCAATCCTCTTCAAAAAAAAATTGGATCATACAACAACAAAAAGTTTATAATATCAAAAGAATGTCGAGAGTTCATTGGTGGTGAAACTAATGTTTATAGAAGTGTTATATTTGAGCATGGGAAAAAGGAGTTGTTCGACGTAATGAGGACTTTAGGTCTCTGAGTCATTCTTTGAGAATATTTCAAAAGGCTTAATACCACTTTTAGTCCCTATTTTCGTAGACTTTGTTCAATGTGAGACTTGACTTTTTTAAGTGTTCAATGTGGTCTCAATTTTCTGAATTTTATGTTTAATTTGGTCATTTTTCATGACGTCTTCTAAATCGTTAACGACAAACTGTATACATGGGCAATGTTTGAATGAGGTGTTCGTTTTCGGCATATGTGGCCCTGTCCAGTATAGTGTACATGTCACTCATACTAAGGTTTCAAACTTCCATTTTCACTTTCTTCCCTCTCACCTTCCATATCTCATGTGCCTTTATTTTTGCTTTCTTTTTGTAATTTGGGTTTGCAACTCGAATTTAGTAGAACTAAAATGATCGATTTGGGGTATTTTGTTTTGAATATATATATATAATTAATGTATGCTCTGTTTCTGTTTCTGTTTTTTGGTTGTTTGACTGGAATGTTTGGTTTTGTTTTTATTATATGGGAATTGGAAGGAAACATGAAAACTTGAAAATTGCATCTTGGTTTATGATTATATGTTGTTTATGAAGTAACAATTTAAGGATTTAATGTTGCTTTGTTTATGAATTTATGGCTCATTGCTTCTGTCTTTCCTCCTTAGTGTTTGTGGTGGATCATAGTGGTTTCTGATATGTGCGTGCAAGTGTTTCATTGTGGTATGTCGTTGGCGTTGTGCGGTGGAGGTACATGGTGGCTAGAGTTTTTGTGTTGGGAGGTTGAATGTGATGATGTGGTAATGTGAACATTATGATAAATGAGCCATGTATGACAAAATCGAACACATCATTCAAACATTGTCCACGTGTACAGTCTTTCATTAACGATTTAAGAGACATCATGAAAAATGACTACATTGAGCATAAATTACGAAAATTGAGGTCATATTGAACACTCGAAAAAGTCTAAGTTCTATATTAAACAAAATTGACGAAAATAAGGATCAAAAGTGATATTAATTCATTTAAAAAATAATAGAAGGATATACATGAGAATAAATCATTCAATGATCAATTCATAAACATTTAACATTTAGGCCTTGTTCATTTGAGTGGATTTGAGGGAGAGTAACTGAGGGGATTTGCGAGGATTTGAAAATAAATTTTTTTGTTGATTATTTGAATGAATTTGGAGGTAAATGAGATTGGATTTGGAAGTAAATTTTTTTAATCTGTCACGTCAATCAAATCCTACACTAATTCTCACAAACTTTACTTCCAAATTCATTCTCACTTACCTCCAAATTGACTCAAATAAACAACAAAAAAATTTATTTTCAAATCCTCTCAAATCCCCTCAATTACTCTCCATTAAATCCCCTCAAGTGAACAAGGCCTTAAGTTTCATTTAATTAAGTTTCATTTAATTGCACAACTACAAACTACTTTGTAGTGATTCCTAGGTATTAGACATGTTTCACTATGACACTATTAATATAGACTTCCATTAAAAATCTTGCAAATAAAATAACTTAGAAGTAAGGCGACACATTATTCAACAACTCATTTACATGAAACGTGTATTAAAAAATATATTAACCAGTATCATAACTTTTCAAGGATAAAAATATTTATAGCCATGGATGAATTTCAAAACTAGTTTTAAGGCATTAAAAAACATTCAACTATAATTCAGTAACTCTTTTGTAAATAAGAAAGTATCAAGTACAAAATAATTAGTTAATTAGAATTTAATTCATTTGGTTAAATTTGTTTTTGTTGCCATTTGAAAAATAAAATATACTTTGTAAATAATGAGAAACAAAATCTAATTTTAGAATGTGTCTTTAATTATTTATAAACAAAAGTTATAAATATTGTAATAACACATTACATTACCTATTTTTTATATTCAATCATATAAACGTGTATCAATAATTTCTTCCTTATATTTAGTTAATATGGTACTTATGAATATTTACTTGTCCATCATTATGAATGTTAATCTTTGACAAAAATTTCTATAGAATTTACTTTTTATCAAGTTTCCTGAGCAAAACTCAGTAACTTATTTTATAATGTATCTTTCAACAATAAAAGCTTTTAAACAATATTAATTTTTTACACATCTTTTCAAAATATTTATATCTCTCTCAACTATATACTTGTAATGCCTTCATCACACAACAATCTTAAATCTTCATTTCAAATAAGATAAACATTTGTATCAATTTATGGTTCTCGTAAACTAAAAATTATGAGAATATTATGTTCTAATTCGTCAAATGGTTATCAATAAATCATGTTTTAATTCGTCAAATGGTTACTTGTAATACTTTAATAAGGGTATGAAAAAATAACTAACTATGAATACTTTCAATACAACACTTTTTAATTAAATGTATGAATATTAATGAATTAAACTCTCACTTTATCCTGTTTTATAATTGTTTTATGTCAAGTTCGTCAAGTGATATCGTTAGGATCAATTATTGCATCCGAGGTATTGTCTGTTTTGAAGCTTAGAACCCTGTCAATATTTTGTCTAGAGAAGACATCTTTGAGGATTAAAGGATAAAGGTATATTTGGACTGTCTTTGATCTCGACTCCTAAGCGATGTGAAATTATTGGATTTACTATAACATAAGCCCCTTGGTCCAGATATAAGGAGAATGAGAGTTCATCCTCCATTGGGAATGAAGGTTCATCTTTGGAACATTGTTTTTGTCCCCGTAGATGGTGCCAATGTTCTGATATCAAATTCGTCAAATGACATTGTTAGAGTCAATCATCACATCCAAGGTATTGTTTGTTTTGAAGTCCGAGACTCTGTCATATTTTTGTCCTTAAAAGACGCCTTAGAGATTTGAAGGAATAGTATGTATTTAAATTGTCATTAGCCTCCTAAATAATGTGAGTCTATTGGATGTATCAGAACATATGATACCATCTATAAGATAAATCTTCGTTCCCTTAGTCTTTCATTGGGGGATGAACTCTCATTCCCCTTAAACTTCAATTGAAGGACTTATGTTCTAATACATTTAATAGTCTTACATCATTTAAAAGTTGAGACTAAAGATAATTTAAATACATTTCCTTCCTTTAACTCTTTAAAACATTTTTTTAGTGACAAAATTGTAACGTAACTTCAAACTCTAAAACAAATAATATCTTTTGATTGTGATAATTGACATAGTGATATATTTGTAGTGATACTAACCTATACTAATTAAAAAAAAATGGTGGACGAATATAATTAAAAAAAGAAAATATAATTCTAACCTATACTAATTTGGAGTGGTACTAATTAACCTCAAGAAAGAGTACACTCGAAGATAACACAAGCGCGAAAAAATGGTGTGAGAATATAATAGCAACAAATTTTCAATGGAAGAAGAACGGCAAGCGCAATAAAAATTAACATATCATATCAGTGATATGGAAAAAAATAAATAGAAAAAGAAATAATCATTTGCATGAAAAAAAAATGAATATTGAGCATAATTAGACATATGATAACATTCATACGAAACAATTCTCTAAAACTTATTATAATAACTTGAACCTCCTAAATTTGATGTGGTCAAGTTTCTTACACCCAAGCTTGTTATAGAGTTTGAATCTTTGATATTGTTTAACATTTTCTTGTTAATAAAAGAATTCATATTTAGTCTCACAAATGATTTTTTTCTCTCTCTTCATTTTCTTCTCCAACCCTTAAAACTTTAAATGAGATGGATTTGTCAAAAAATAAAAAAGATAGTTTATTTATTTTAATTTTTTTAATCATAATATTTACAGGAATGGCTGAAATGTCGAAAAAAATATTAATATGATGTATTATGTATTTAAAGTAATATCACCATGAGAGAAGTCAGTTTTCTTCTATTTCATTGTAAGTTAGAAAGTAGATATATTCTCATTAGTTTCACAAAATTAATTTTTCTTCTTTTTATTTTGTTAAATAAAAAGTAAAATTAATATTTTAATCGCATCTTGTTCTGTTCTTCTACGTCACTTTTTCTGAAATAAATAATGGTGAGTATTTGGATTTGACATCAGAGTTTAAGAGTAAGAGAAGGGCATTTTAGGATTTTGAAAGGGATGACGTGGTATCATGTTTTCAACGTTGTATGGTTGTGTCGGTTACTCTACCGGAAACAAGAGGGAAAGAGATCGAACAGCGTTTGTTTTCAAAGGGACCAAACTGTGTGTCGCATTCTCACTAGAAACCCTCGGCACTCATGAAATGACACGTAACCCTTCTCTTTATGAATAATACCAAAACAAAACCATGCACACATTTTTTACATTGCACCTCTTCTGTGAATAAAATACTACTAATGTTCGCTCACTAAATTATTTTCACGTTTTATGTATTTAGTTATTAGTGTGAGAAGATGCATCAGACATCTTATTTTGACTAAAGATATCTTCAAATTATTATATATTAAATAAATATGAATTTTACTTTATAAATTAATTTTACATAATTGAATTAAATTTAAAATCTAAAGTAATTGATGAAAATTGGTCTTAATTATTACATTAGATATTAAAAAAATGCATTATAAAGTGAATATATATATATATATATATATATATATATATATGTATTAATAATCCACTTTTATGAATATTAGAAAAGAGAGTTACAAGTTGATAAAAAACGTATTCATATTTTAGTAGACTCTAAAAGGTTATAGAATATAAAACCAAACAATTGCATTCTTCATTTATAAAAAAAAAATCACCATTTCTAAAACATATAAATCTTTTAGTTTCTTTTTAGATTTACTAGACAATCATCTTCTTTTTTTCCTGACATTACAAGTTAGGAGATGACTAAAAGTAGGTCTAACAACTAAAGAGGACTTGGATCTATTTAAGATTTCTTATTCATTATGGATTTCAAGTTCTCATTTCTATTTGTGCTTGCATGTTGCCCATATTAATAGCATATATGATGAATTGAGAAAGAAAAAAGGAATATTAGTTAGTTTGAGTTTATCGTATTGTATTTGTTTTCTAGGTTTTACTTTTGAGAATTTCTTAACATTCTTTACTCATTATCTTTATTATCTTTCATTAAGATTAGATTTCTTGGATAGTAAAGATTTTTAAGCAACGGAAGCAAAATATTTTCAAAATTCTTATTTACGTTTTAGGTGATGATTTGATTTTCTGTATGGCAAAGCTTCAGTATGTATGAAGTTGTTGAATTACTTGGGTTGTGTGGGATGATTTGATATTGGAAAAGTTATTATGCTTTTTTAAACTAAATAAATTTGGTTTCAATTTTGGTTGCTAATGTTTCAAGAATTGTAATAGTTTTGAATACTAAATTATAATAGTTTGTTGAGTTCTTACATGTGGATTGATTATATGATATTAATTATTTAATTTAACATATAAGAATAAGATAATATTTAGATATATATTTAAATTACATTAAACTTTGGTCATTAATCAAATAATCTATCACAAATCAATCGATCAAATTTTATAATTTCAATAATACAATATATCAATTATCAATCAAATCAAGTTAATTTATTACCCACTTAAGAAATTATTCAATTCATTTACATGCATCAACCACACATAGATTAGAACTTGAACAAAATAAAAGTATATGCTTCCATTACTTTTAGAAAATCAGTCTTTGACTCAAACTACTCTTTAGAGTTTTGTTCCTCACAGGATGATTTAACTATACAAACAAAACTCCAATTAGAACTCTAAACATATTCCTATGTTTACAAACAATAGAGATTCACTTTGAGTTATTTTGAGTCACATGCATTAGACTACAAACCATATGCAACTCATAACACTTAATGACCTCAAAAAGGGTAAGAAGTGAGCATACTATGTTATTGACTTTGATTGGATGCATGTGTATTGCTCTTCACTAATCCTATGGTCTTTGATCTTCAAAAGGATGAACAGGAAAACAAAAATAAAAACACAATATAACAATACCATTACACAAAAATTAATAACATTTAAAATATTTGAAAGCCATTAATAATACCATATAAAATAGGGGAACATTGATCAAATGAGGTATTCTTGTTAGGGTGATATTATTTAGTATGAGAGAAAATATATAGTCCCTTCCTTAGATGACCATTACTTGAGTGACATATCATTTAAGTGAGTATAACACTTGAACAATATTCTTCCTACATGAAAAAATTGATACAATTTATTTCTCATTTAAGTAGTAACACACTTTTTTATAATGAGATTAATCGCTTAAATGATACTTTGTCTCTTGATGAATAAACTTTAAAACAAAATATACATATGATAAGAATTATCATTTCTACCAAAATCATTTATCTTTTTGTTTCAAATTTATTGAATGGTTTTCAATGAGATATCCCAAATTAACATTTTAATCATGAGTTTCAAAATGCTAATTCAAAACAATTAATATGAAATTTTGAAGTGTGATGTTATCGGATTTATTGAATGATATTATCTAGGGATGTTTCAAGTCAAATGGAACTTAATTAGGAATTGAAGAAAGGAAAAAAATTATCAAATAGACCATTGAATCAAATTGATAGCATAAAAGTAGGAATCTCATAATTGATATGTGTTGAGTGCAACTTCTGTGTTGTCGAGTGTCTTCTGAGAGTGAGCTCTATGGGCTCTTGGTGCTAGGCTCCACCTAAGCACTGTCGAACGCCTTCTATACAATGGGTTCTAGGTTTCCTAACATCTGGCGTTGCCCAAATATCACTAGGCGCAACGAACTCTAGTGGATTCAGGCACTAGGCACTATAGGGAACGTTGGACGCTCATTTAACTGAGAGCTCCAATGGTCTTAGTTTAGGCCTTGCCTTGATGAAACTAGGTGATAGAGGGTTGGCGTTGGACCTTGGTTTTTGCATTAAGCGTGAGTGTGCTCTATTTAGCTTCTGAATTTTGGAATTAATGATGGTTTATACTCCATGAAGAACTCTCTTGTATGTGCTACAATGAATGATAGCAGGATTTTGGTTTGAAATAGAATTAATCTAGCGATGATATAAAGAATTGACCTTGTCATAATATATGTGAGTCAAGTAAAATCACGACAATTATTTAACTCAAATCCACTATAGAAAATTTATGACAGATACGTCACTTAATGCGTATTCAAGTTAATACATGTTATTATGAAAATTAAATTTAGATATTGTCAATTGCTTAAGAAGTTGTTTGTTTTTTATTAAATTACATGTATTAGAAATTTATGACTCATTGTTAAAGTTTGTTTTAATTATAATTCTGTTATAATTTTATAAAAATAAATAAACTTGTTTGTGATTGGTTGTTCACAATGATTTTATATACTACATGTGATGAGATGATAGTGTAGGACAAACTAGTGTTCAAGAATGAAGATTAGAGATGTAAAAGGTGAAAAATATGTCCTTTGTTTTGATATTGGAAGTATATATACCTATATATGTATTGTGGAATGTATAGTCTTAGAATATTTTGAACTTTCTTTTGAAAAAAAAAATTGTAGAAACTATTTGTGGAGGATTGTATATTTCTTTATTTATAATGTTAAGTGTACTTGGTATTTTTTATGTAATTATGTGGTTCAGTATATTTATATCTGATTAATCAGGTCCTTACATAATTTATTTTACTGTAAATAATCTTAATAAAATGAAAATTTAACACATTAATTCATTTTTGCAATTTTATTTCTGTTTAATCCTTACTCTAAAAAGTGATTTCCAATAAAAATTTCTTCAAAAACTAAAGGAGATCGATTAAGAAATTAATGAATATTTTTAAATAGTAAATTTTTATGCTTGATTTCCTAAATTAAGATACTTATTGATTTGTTTTATAATTGTAATTATTAATTTTTATTTAGAAGTTGTTTATTCCTTTTCATATTAAAAAAGAGAAAGTACAATTAAAGCACACTAATTGCATTATTTTTAAAAAATAATATTTCTTGTGTTAGATTATTTATTTAACAACTTTTTTAATTTATTAGGGTAAAGGCTAATATAGCTGGTGATAGTACAATTTTTTTTTTCCAATCCTCCTAATTAGTTAAGCCTAGACAAGTTTTCCTACTATATATCAATATCAAATTTCTTAATTTAGATCCTGAGTTTTTTTAATAAGTGTAACCATCAACTTTAAACTTAAAAAACATTAATTCCTTATAATTTTTATATAACTTTTTTTTACCAAATTATATTTGAATTCCTCCAAAATGGAAATTTAAGAGTTTTAATTTTAGTCTTTATAAAAAATAATTTGAAATAAGGCATAATATTATTGTGATATAATATCATGTTAAACCTAGCGAAGAAAAAGAAAGAAAAAAAAAGAAGATTTATTGGGAGAAAAAGTTAGGGCGTTGAATTGAAACATGTAACGGAGTTGGTCGTGGCTATGCGGGCCACCAGTGACTGAGTGAGTGCGGTTGTTAATAGTTATAAAAAAGTCCAAATTTGTGAGCCAATCGCGCTCCCACTCATGCTTCTCTCGCGCCCTTATCAATCCCTTTCTGTGTTTTCTTTTCATCATTGTTTGGATGGTAAAGATAGGAAAATGATACTTGAACAATCATTTTTGACAACATTTAGACACGCGCACACGTGTCTAAATTTGAGTGGTCCAGTTGGAAAAATTAAATGAAAATGGACCACTCAAATTTAGACACGTGTGCGCGTGTCTAAGTGTTGTCAAAAATGGTTGTTCAAGTGTCATTTTCCGTAAAGATATTCATCATATTATGGTTCATAGGGTTTAACAATTTTAAATGTATTTAAAAATATATACTTTTAAATTAAAAATTATAAAATGTATAGAAAATTAACTTTTTTTTAAAAAAATATTATCTTCCAACTAAATAACTAAAACATTTTCTCTCATATTTCTTTTTACTCAAATTTCTCTCATCCTCTTTCATTTGATAAACATGTGTATAGGCACTTAAATTCACTATAAGTTTGTATTATAAATAACTTTATATTATGGATATTGTTTAAATTAGTTTTAATATTGTCATAATAGACTTACTAGTGATAACATTACTAGAGTATTGAATTTATGGATAAAAATTTATTGAATGACGTCAATAATATATAATTATTGATAAAAATTATTGACAATTTTTTATATTTTATTTATTAATGAAAATTTTTGTTGGTTAATTAGTTGAGTTATTATGGACCAATTATTCGTCTACAAATTGTGTCGATAAGGTTGTAAACATTGTTTATTATATAAGGAAGTGATAATTGAGTGCAAGAATTAAATTGAAATTTCAAAATTTAAAGGAGACATTTTCTCCATTCTTGAGTTTGTGAGCAACACCGATATTCCATTTTCTTGTTTTCCCAAAATCTTCAATTTCTCCAAAATTCACTTGAAATACTTCCTTCCTAATGTCCTAATTTCTCATACCTTCATTTCTCACTCAATATTGCCTTCAAAAACCTAATATCGAGTGAGTATTTAGGCATCTACATGTGCCATCATTGGTGTTGACCTCCAGTTAAGGTTTAAATTATCCAACAACTATACTACTCTGTCTCACTGTCTCAATCATTGGGAGACGAGTTTGGTTGTTAATCTTCTTTTCATAATTTGTATAACCGAGTTTTGTTCCTTTTCGCCTGAGGTTTTGGTAAAACATGGGAGATGGAGTTCCAAGTCTTGTTCCTTTTCGCCAAAGGCTTTGATAAGTTAGGGAAATTAGAGATTCGTTTCACCCGTAAGGCTTTAAATTTAGCTTAGTATAGTGTTCTGTTGGTGAATTTTTGGTAAGCAGGCAAAGCTTTTACTTGTAAGGCTTTTGGGAAGCAAGGGAGACGGGTTCTAGCTGGGATCCTTTGGTAAGCAAGCAGGATGACTCAAACTGGACTACTTTGGTAAGTAGGTGGTGTGACGGTAGGTTACGACAAATAACATGTTCTCTAGTATCACTTGGAGGTGATGTGGTTTCGTGTGATGTTGTTCACTATCACTTGGAGGTGATACGTTGTTGTGGGATACAAATGTGTTATGACTTCATGGATTGTACTGGATGATTTGAATAGTGCGGGTGAGTGCAATTATTTTGTATTATCTTGTATTGTTTTTCGGTTAGCCCACCCTTACTTGCTTGTGTTTGTACGATAATCATATAACTCATGTTGTTATATGAGAGCAGATGATGTTATAAATGATGTTGGTGATGTTTGGAGCAAGGAGATGCATGGGAAAATCTTAGAGGATTTTTGAAATATTTTTGAGATAATAAATAGTTTAATTTTGAAACTTTCGGATACTATTATAAGTTGTAATTGGATTAATTGTTATTTTCGCATGATTTTAATTGTGTTCACCATAATGAAATAAAGTTTTTAATTTTTCACTATTTCCTGATGGTATTAGAAGTCACTTTTTCTCAAGTTATTAATTACACATGGCATCCTAAAAGGGCTATTACACTATTAGCATATGTGATATGTTTAATTTGTGAAAAAAATTTCAAAGGACTAGTTAGAATTTTCCTTACTTTCCAAAGCCTTTGGATCAATTCCTCAAAGATCCCAAGAAAGTAATGGAAGCTAACTCATTTTACTTTATTGAAAAAGTTTTGAGAATACATGTTAATTTGGATATGAACACTAGTATAACTCTATATGGATGTATTTATGAGATATTGAATTCATCTGTGTTGGAAGTCTCACGTTGACTAGAGATAAAATCAATTTACAGAATATGTGAGCTGCAAACATCATCTTATAAACTGATTTTATAAAGTTGAGTTAGACTTAAAACTCATTTCTTAACATGATATTAAATTATATATATGGGTGTAAACCTTACTTTACAAGTTGATTTTATAAGATAGAGATCCACCTTTTACAAATATGAACTTAAAAATAAATACTGTAATATTTGATTGGAGAATAAAATGTATATTATATAGAAAAAAATGTTATATTTAGCTTGTAAAGATATAGGTAAAAAATTATGAACATATAACTATTTAAACTTTTTAAAATTATATTAAATTGAATTTATATAAATTGAACTAGTTGAGATGAAAAAGTATATATTAAATTGAATTATTTTGATGTTATATCGAATTACATTTTAATTATAGGTTTAATCATTCAAATAATTTCTATTTTAGATGATTTTTCTCAAATAGGTCCATCATTTTTTTTAATTGGGTTTCTATTTTTAAAAAATTGAAACAATTAGATATTTGTCATTAATTTTACACTAACACTGTTAAAGAGGTGCCACATGTCATCTTGTAGTATTTTGAATTTTTGAATTTCTTTTAATTTTTAAAATTTAAAAAACAATTAAATAAATTTTTTTATTACATGTGACATTGTGCAACATGACCATAATAATGTGATGTGAGATTAAAAATATTATATTAATAATAATAATAATAACAACAACAATTACGGTAAATCTATATCATACACATTAAATATGATACAACTGTCTTTATATATTTATTTATTTTTATTTTCACAATAAATAATTCGTAACAGCCATATTATATTATAGTACATATAATATAATCATATGAAGTGATTTGTTTATTTTTGTTGAAAAGATAAGACAGTGATTTAATGGAAATATTAAATATATCTCATATATAACTTTTCTTCATCATGTAATATAGTTATGTAGTGAATGAGCGAGAAATAATGAAAGAAGAGATGAATTTACTTAGAGAGTATAGTATTTTTTGTTTTTTAATATAATTATTCACATTTAACGATTAAAATGGGAGAAAAGAAACGAAAGATTTGAATGATGAGTCTACCTCTGCCGTGGAAGTGAATGATAAAATGAAGGGTTGTTTCATTGTTTGAAATTTGAATGGATAAGAATAACTGTAGAATCTGGGCCTCAAAAATAAAGTTTGAAAAAGACTCAAATTGTGCTGTGTTTGGGTAAAGAAGAAAAGCGATGTGCTGTGGGGTTTGAGTTTGTGTTTGTAATAAGAGGACACAAACGTGACGCATGAGAAGTGACACGTGCATGGTTGTTGGAGCAGTTTATACGGGCATTACATGCTTCTAAATTATCATAAGATAAATAATAAATAATTATATTCACACAAACATAACAAATTAAGATATAACGTAAATTATGTTTACATTTTCTAAAATTATATATAATGTTGTCTTAAATAATAAATTGTAACTAACTTATACACAAATACATTTATTTATACAACTTTTTTTTATATTATAGAAAATTATGAGATTTTAGAGGTATGATTAACATATTAAAAAATATTTAAATACTTATTATTTAATTAAAATTATAATAAAAATGTAGTTTGAATTAGTATGCGACAATATTATATATGTATATATATATATATATATATATATATATATATATATATATATATATATAAAAGAAAATATGTTAAATAAAAAATTGTGATACATACATAAAATTAAAAAATTATAAAAATAATTATTTTATTTATTTATTTTCTTAAAATTATATAAATAAATTATATAAGTTATATTAAATTATAAATAAATGATATAATTATAAAAAATATTTTTCTTTAAAATATATATTTGAGTAATGGTAAAATTTATTTTCTTAAATTTATGTGAATATTATATATATAGAAAGCGAGTTTATTCTATATTTTCTTAAACTTAACTCTCTTACTTAGGATAAAAAATACACTGCGAGATATAATAAATGTTAAATTAACATTATCAAATTGGTAGAAAAAAAATTATATTACAATAAACTATAATCGTTATATACTCTATTTGTCATATTTATCCACAAAAAGAGGTCCTAGATTCTATTACTCTATAGTTAGGTTATGGATAATTATGTATAGTCTAGTGTCAAAATTTTCAGGTATAATTTGAATATGTGGTCCCGTTTTTTAGTTATAGTTTTCATTTTCTTTTCCCCTTTTTCTGAAAGTATGCATTTTAAAGGATACACTTTTTGTTAGGATTAAAACAATATTCTACGTTGTTTGTATTGTTTCCAGTTATAAGAAGTTATGTTGTTTTACATAAGATGTGACTCGTGAATGCATGTAATTATTTTTTAGTATTAGAGTTTTGAAAACTATATATTAAATTCTAAATTATGAAAATGTAATATTTGTTGAAAAAAAAATAGAAATATTCAAACAGTATAAAGTGACAAATATTAAATAAAATAGTAATGTTGTAACATCCCAAAATACAGTAATTACCATAATTCAGAATTAATTACAATTAACAGTCACATCAAGCAGTCTTTACATTAATAAAACGAAGTTCAAAAGCCGAACGGCTTAAGTACAGAATTACAAGAGGTTAGGACGAACGGTTTTACAAAACTTAAATAACAGAACGTCCAATTCAAGAGTGGACATCAAAAACTAAAAAGGACGGACGTCCTACTGCTCCGCTTTCACTTCAACTTCGACTAAGTTATCCTCTTGGATGACATCTTCCAGAGTTGTCTCGCCTTCTGCTCACATCCACACGGATGATCATTGCAAGACAGGACGAACGTACACATACGATAGACAACACAAGGAAAACGAAAGGGTAAGCTTATATAATTTAATTCATACATCAACATATACATTTAACATTTCAATTCACACACAACATGTAACTTAACATAGAAATATATATATATATATATATATATATATATATATATATATATATATATATATATATACACTAGACAGACCATCCGGACTGTATGAATCTGTGTAGCTACAGGCGTCCTCGCACCCGAGTGATGTAGTAACTGGGATACACTCAACAGCTGCCACTCGAGGTTAGCTCTATCCAAAGTACCCCTAAGGAATAGAACCTCCTGCCATTCCCACACATGACTACTCTCCTCTACGTGAAGATGAGTATCACGGAATATCAGGATGGACCAAGCCAGCATTAGCATAACCACAGTCATACTTTACCAAATTCCATAATCAACATATATGAGTCGTTCCTCCCTGGAACGCTCGTCCAAAATCCATAATCATAAAATCATTCCATATAGTGTTCACCTTTTCAAACTTCATACTTTGTGATCATTTTCATCTTTAGTTTCAATTACTCAAAATAACGAATGTTCAGTTTTCTGAATGAAGAGGACGAACGTCCAAAGCAAGATTTAGAAGGACCCGTTACCAATCAAAATAACTCAACACATGAATATTTGACGAAAGTCATTGCTACTCAAATCAGTTAAATGAATTGACTCTAGAGTGATACAATCAATATTCAGAATATTTTAAGTACCAAGATGTTAGGTCAAATCAACTTGGATGAAGATACAACAAGACGAGTACTTAACTACATTGGGAACCTTTCATTTAAAGGAATCGACTGCCAGTCAATGATCGAACGCAACAATGTACATTTACTAATTATTCGGACGAACGTTATTTACGTCCGTTAAGAAATCAAAGGTAAGGACGAGCGTTCGGTATAAGACCGAACACTACATTAGAACGAACGCTGGGTAGATGACCGAGCACCAATTATGACGAACGCTTGGTACAAGACCGAGCGCTACTTAAGACGAACGCTTGGTATAAGACCGAGCGCTATTTAAGACGAACGCTTGGTATAAGACCGAGCGCTACTTATTTTAAAGTATAAGGTGGTAATTTAATATTATTTAAATTAAGGTATACGGTATCACTACGCTGAGCCGAACGCTCAAACATAGTATTTTAAATAAGGACGCTCGTTCTCGAATAGAATTCTTTCCGAATGAAAGAATTTCATTTTTAAGTCATTTACTAGGAAACCGAACGGTATAAGACCGTACGATGACGAGCGTAATTTATCATAGGGAGTAATTTCCATTCAGATTTTTCATCTATCTTAACTCAATATTTCTCATATAATTCATACTTTATAACTTCATATCCATCATTAATTCACATACTTTATAGAATTCATCATATTAACAAATCAAACTATACAATAATCATCCATCTTTCAATCCATACGTATCAAAATCAACATGTAGTTCAACCAACAGGAATCATATTCATTCAGTACAACAGTGCTCGTTCATGCATACTCAATCAGCCCATATACATATATATCATACAATCAGTCCATATCATGCTTTCATACAACATACAAGTATAAATTAAATTAATAAGCTTCCCTTACCCGGATCAGTGAGTGAAACGTCCTAATGCAAGGGTATGGTTCGCCCTCTTACAGCTTTCTATCCTCAGATTCACTTAGTCTAATCACCAAAATCAGAAATAACTCAGATATATAACCTATGCATGAAACCAGAACCTGGTTTCGTATGAAACCAGAACCTGGTTTCGTATGAAACCTAATGGACGAACGGTCAGAGACGAGAACTTACCAACTCAGATCCCAATTTGTTCGGTCCAGAATGACGCTCACGTCTCAGGGAATGTTTCTACGGTTCTGAAACGTGATCGGAGAGGAAGGTGATGAGTTACAGTAGAGAGAAGGTGAACTGGTTCTAGAGAGAAGGTGGAGAAAATGGAGAAATCAGTTTTGAGGAAGAAGGTGATTGCATGCAGAGAATGGGAAGGAGTGTTTCAGAAAATTCAGTTCTCTTCCCCAAGTCAACCGGACGTTCTCTCACACGCGGACACCTGTCTTCCACTACTGTTTTCAGAATGTTTCAACGTGACACATGGCAGACGTGCAGCAGAGAATGTGAGTGCGTTTTAATGATACTGAGCAATGACGTGGGTGCATTAATTGAGATTTGACATATATTTGCAGCGTTAATTATCTAGGGTCTCACAAATGTTTATTAAAAGTGAACAAGTTTCTAACTAGAATTGAAGTATCTTTAAGGATTTGTAATTACAATATAAAAAAGAGTCAAAAACATATATTAGATGAGTTGTATCGTATTATCTATGATTACCAAAGTTTTATAAATTATTTACTTCAGATATCCTTCAATATGTTCAGATAAAAACTTAAATTTGTTTTTTCATACAAATTTAAGTTGTATAAAAACAGGAATCTAAATTCAGCATTAGTGAATTGTTCTTTTTTTTTTAGTCAATTACATCAGTGATAAAAGTAAAAGAATACTTTTTAATGTATTTTAACCAAAATAAATAAATATATGTGTGTCTATATATATATATATATATATATATATATATATATATATATATATATATATATATATGCAAATGTTTATAGTATAAAGAACATTGATTGTTTGAATGATATGACCAATTCTCATGATAAATTTTAAATCTTATACAATTTTAACCCATAATGTTTGTGCATTTCTTCTCCTTACAAACTTTTCTCCAATAAGATTATGTAGTGGACTAAATAGAACTTATTACTTACTTTAGTAATATGACTTATAAGTTTTGGGATATCATGTAATCTTTAAGTATATTTGAAAGATATAGTAGATTATGAACGTGAAAGTGTACTCTTCATATGATATGTCAAAGAATATTGTGACATGATACTTTGTGATGATGAAAATTTACCGTTAAATTCCTAAATAAACCATACATGAAATTAAATACATGGTTTATTATGATATAAGAAAAATAGATTCACAAAACTATTAAAAGGCTTAAAAAATAATTATAATGTATTATTTCAAAAGAATAGAATTATATATATATATATATATATATATATATATATATATATATGGGTTCTATAATTCTTCATCTATTAAAGGAATGATAGGTACACAAATCTTCACAAATAATAACTAACACAATATTTGATTGTCTAATATCCGTTAATAAAATATTTTGCATATCTTAACACCTCCACTTAAGTTGGTGCATGAATATGATTTCTAACTTGAATAGAGACTCATTAAACAATCTTCTTAACACTTCTTTGGAGAGAACATCAGCCAACTACAATTCTAATCTTACAAAAGGAAATTAAATTATTCCAACTTCAAGCTTTTCTTTGATGAAATGTCTATCAATCTCCACATGCTTTGTTCTATCATGTTGCATAGGATTCTGAGCAATTGCTATAGTTGAAGTACTGTCATAGTACGAACTCATAGCTTCATTTGGTTTAAAGCCCAAATCTGATAGCACATTTTTAATCTACAAAAGTTCACATACACCTAGTGTCATGCCTCTGAATTTTTCTTCAGCACCAGATCTTGCTACTACATGTTGTTTTTTACTCCTCCAAGTTACAAGATTCCCTCCTACAAAAGTAAAGTATCTAGAGGTAGATCTTCTATCATCTTTCGAACCTGCTCAATATGTATCAGTGTACCCTTCTACCTTTAAGTTTCCATGATTTAAGAACAAAATTCCTTCTCCAAGAATGGACTTCAAATATCTCAAAATCCTTTCAACAACATCCATAAGAAGCTTTCGTGGGTTATGCATAAATTGACTAACAACATTCACTACATAGGTGATATTTGGACGTGTATGGCACAAATAAATTAATTTTCCTACCAGCCTTTTATTCTTCCTCGGTCTATGCTTGCTGAATTTAAGCATTGAAAGAGTTTATGATTTTGTTTAATTGGTGTATCAGCTGGTTTACTCCCAAGCAGCCCAGTTTTTGATAGTAAGGCAATAATATATTTTCTTTGGTATAGGAAAATACCATGTTTTGATCTAGCTACTTCAATACCCAAAAAACATTTGAGGTTTCCAAGTTGTTTCATCTCAAATTAAGATTCAAGGTATTGTTGTAAACTATAAATATCATCTTGGTCATTTCCTGTAACAATCATGTCATCTACATATATAATTAAAGCTGTAATTTTTCTCTTTCCTCTCTTAAAAAATAAGGTGTGATCAGAGTTACTTGCTCTATAGCCAAAAACCTTCATTGACTTGGTAAACCTTTCAAACCATGCTCTTGGGGGATTGCTTTATTCCATATAGAGCCTTCTTAATTTGTAAACCTTCATTCCAATTGAATCTGTCATGCATAGTGGAGAATCCATATAAATTTCTTCTGAAATTTCTCCATGTAGGAAATCATTTTTCACATTAAAGTGTAGAAGAGGCCAATCTTGGTTTGCAACTAGCGACAGAAGTATTCTCACAGTGTTGAGCTTGGCTACCGGTGCGAACGTCTCTTTGAAATCTACATCATAAGACTAAGTGTAACCTTTAGCCATAAGTCGTGCTTTATACCTCTCAATAGTTCCATCAGCTTTATGCTTAATTGTAAATACCTATTTGCAACCCACAGTTTTCTTCCCTCTTGATAAGGACACAAGATCTCAAGTGTTGTTTTTTTCAAAAGTTGTCATCTCCTCAACCACTGCTTTGGTCCATCTAGGATATGCCAAAGCTTCCTGAATAGAAATTGAAGATAATTGAGATACAAATGATGCATATGATTGGGATAACTGTGCGATGACACATATTTACCAATGAGATATTTAACTTTGGCTTGGAGGTCTGGTTCATATTTAGCTGGAGGTTGACCACGGTTAGAACGAGGAGGAAGATTATATTGAAAAGTAGTAGACTCAGTGTTTGATGTGCTAGTGGTCTCAAGCAGACAGGAATCAATTCCATGATCAATTTCATTTAAATTAGTATTATTAGAGATAGGATCAAAAGATACCTCTAAAGAGTTGAACCTATGGAGAAGATTGAGCTAATTGATTATGATCAGAAGACAATGTATTATCCAGAAAAGAAGTGTCCATATTTAGAATTGACTCACTTCCTGCAAAATGATCCTCACACGATAATTTATCTTCACAATAAAATTTTATATCTGAGATATCAAACATACTAACATCATGATTATGCACTTCACTTTCATTCCCTCCCTGAAGTGAGAATCAACATAAAAAAGTTCATGCTCATTAAATGTCACATCCATAGAAATATAAAATTTCTTTGATGGTGGATGGTAAGCACGATAACCTTTTTGAGTTGATCCATACCCAACAAAAACACATTTGATCGCTCGTTCTTCAAGTTTTGTACGTTGATGTGGGGGTAAGTGAACATATGTAACACATCCAAAAATATGAGGTGGTAAATAAACTATGGTAGGAAGGATACAATGATCAGACAACACATTGGAAGGTCTTGGAAAGTTAAGCACGCTAGAAGGAGTTCAATTAATTAAATAAACGATAGAACTCACAACCTCACCCCATAAATGAGATGGGACATTACCATCTATCGAAACGGATCTTGTCACCTTTAATATATGTCTTTTTTTCCTCTCAGCCACTCCATTTTGTTATGGTGAATAAGGACATGTAATTTGATGCAAGATGCCTTTAGAGTTCATGAACTCTATTAATTTAGTCTTAAAATATTTCCCTCCATTGTTTGATTGAATGACCTTAATAGATGTGTTAAATTGTGTAACGATCAAATGATAGAAGGGAAAAACCGCATCACACACATCACTTTTATAAGCAAATATACTCAGGTTACCCGAGTACAATCATCAACAAAACTGATAAACCATTTTTTTTTCATTATGTGTAGATTGTGGGGTAGGGCCCCAAACTTCTGTGTGAATTAATGAAAAAGGAAAATCAGTTTTGTTATTGCTTAAAGGAAACACAACACAATGATTTTTTGGCATAACACAAGTTTCACAAAAAAAATTTAGAAATATTGCATTTATGAAATAATGATGGAAATAATTTTTTTAAATAACCAAAAGAGGGATGTCCCAACCGTCTATGCCATAACCAAATTTCCTTTTTGTTTTTATCTTGTATGTGATCATTCGCAAGACAAGCCAACCTACTTTTATGGGTTTGTTGTGAGACATTTTCAAGATTATACAGTCCTTCACTCTCTCTACCACTGACAATCTTCTCCTTGGAATTGATGTTCTGAAAAAGATAATGGGTTGGGTAAAACAAGGCAACACAAGAATGTGATTTGGTTAACTTGTTGATGGAGATATGGTTATAGTTTAATGCAGGAACAAATAAAACATCAGGAATCGGTAAGGAGGGTGAAAGGGATATAATACATATACCTTCAATAGGAGATGAGACCCCATTAGCATTAATAATAACGGTTTTAGAACAATTAGAGGAAAAATTAGTAAATATATAAGGATCATAAGTCATATGATCAGTAGCACCTGAATCAATTATCCAATCACTACCCTTAGTAACAACAAAAAGATTAAGGACAAAGTTAGATATACCTGACTTGGTCATAAATCCGGAAGAAGTAGAAATATAACTCTTGGAAGTCGCAAAAGTTCCAAAATTATGTTTCTCTAGTTGATTTTTATCGGAAGGAGCCATCAGAAATATTCAATGAAAAAAGAAGCATTGATTCCTATATTGTAGAGGAAATTCGTGTTTGACTCTGATACCATATTAAAAGGTTTAAAGAATAATTCTGATGTATTATTTTAAAGAGTAGAGTATCATATATATATATATATATATATATATATATATATATATATATATATATATATATATATATATATATACACACACACACACATACAAGGATCCTATAATTCTTCATCTATTAAAAGAATAACAGATGCACAAATCTGCACAAATTATAATAATATATAAATTATAACTAACACAATATTTGATTGTCTAATATTCGTTGATAGAATATTTTGCATATCTTAAAGAAAACTAAGTTGATAAATAAAATTTTCATCAAGATGATTTACAAAGAATTAATCATAAGATTTTCACAAAAAATATTTTAAGCATATTAATGCATTCAACATACAAAATACTTCCTATTTAATAATAAAAAACATTTGTGTATTGTGTATATGGTTGAGTATCTTTCAGTTACATCAGTACTGATCTAGTCTTAAGATGATATGGTACAAAACATAATTGAATACGTGTTAAGTGTCTGCATCTAAATATGTCTGGCGATCACCATTAAGCGGTTTTGTTGATTATCTGTCGGCCTTCCAGAACTAATGGTGTACTATCTACTCCGAAACTTAGTAGCATATGATAAAAAACTGATACAAACAAGTAAATGAGCCATTGGACCCAAGCCCAGACCCATCTAGGTAAAGACTCACAAGCATAATAAAATATAAATAACACATACATTGAGGTATCTTTTTTACAGTCTCATTAATTACGCAGTTAATATCACTGATGTTTGAAGCTGACTTGAGAGTTAGAGTGTATTCTGTAGGCACAACCCGACCATGTAGTATTCTGCAAAGAAGATTTCAGTTTAGCAAATGAAGCAAGAGTTATGGTGTCCACAAGCAAGGTGGTTGGAGAGAAGGAAGCAGGACACTAGTACAAAAACAACGTATAATGTCACGCGTTCAACGTCCAACCACAGAAAAGTCAACGTCAAAAATGAGCGGTGACATTTTTGTAAATAAATTTAATTATTAAACGTTGTTTAAAATTGTAATTTGACGTAAAAGATATAAAACGTCAAATGACTTTTAAATTCGACGTTAAAAGGTTAGTGAATTCAATAAAAATTTGAGCGGGAGATTGAAAATTCATTCACTTTATCTTAGCGCGCGTACCGTTTTCTCTTCTCAAACTTTTCTCGAACGAAGTTTGACGAGCATCACATGTAATCTTTCTTTCATTTGATAAAAATGCATGTTAATTAATTACTTTATGTATGATTTTTTTTTGTTTTAACCAATTATTTTCATGCTCTTGTCCTTGTAGACGCATTCTGTTTTCTCTCTCACTGGTGACGAAACTTTATTCTGACCAACCCACCTTTTGAAGGTTAGTTTTGTTTTCGTTTTGAAGAACTTATTTGTTGAACTTGTTTGTTGTTCTTTTTGTTGAGCTTGTTTGATGTTGTTGTTTGGTTGAACTTGTTTGTTGTTGTTGTTTGATTGAACTTGTTTGTTGTTGGTTATTATTGTTTGTTGTTGATACTACACTACTTACACGTTTATAGTTCATGCTTTATAAAATACCAAAAATTGAAATTTGTTTTTTTATGCTTTTTCAGGTCTCGTAGAGTTGTAAAAAAGATCACAATTAATTAAGAAAACAAAAAAAAATTATTAACGTCGAATATTAACAAAATTCGACGTCAAACTTACGTCTCCCGCTATGACGTCGAACTCGAATGTGCCAAAAATATTTGACATTGTACGCTGTTTTTGTACTAGTGGTACCCTCCTCGGTTGACATAGTCGTGATCTTGGAAGCTTAGACGAAAATGCAATAGTAGTTGGCAGAGTTTTCTACTTCTACTTTATAAGTTAAAAACACATTCATCCTTATGATTGATCAAGTACACTTTTGCTTTTTTAGAATAATCATTTATAAACGTTACAAAATACATTTTACCACCTTTAGAGATAGTTTGTTTTAAATAAGCTAGTTTAGTATAGATTAACCTTAGAAGTTCAGTTTCACGTTCAATAGAATGACAATTTTCCTTTATTATTTTGGATTCCACATATATCACATTTATTACTTTATTTATCATGCATACTAATTAATTCTAGTCGTTGCAATCTCATAACATACAAGGGATTCACATGTCTAATCTAGTATGCTACACATCTTATGAGTTAACAATACAAGGAGAAGAACTTGATTTATTAACAATTTAGAAAATATTAAGAAAAAAATGGCAATATCTCTTCCTCACAAACACATTATTTTTTGTCATAACAATCTTGTGAGATTCAAATGACATTTTAATCCTAACTTTTCCCAATAGTGCTATAAATATTAGATTAACTATAATTGTTAGCACATGTAGCATGTCACTCAAGGCTAAAGTCTTCCTAGATTTGAGCTTTAGAAAAACTTTTCCATTTCCTAGGACATGAGTTGTCCTGGAATCACAAGATAAAAATGTTTTTCTCCATCCCCTAAACTAGTGTTGGAGGTAAAAGCACTTTTGTTTGTATAAATGTGCATGGTAGCACTAGAATCTACCGCCCATTTGCTCACATTGATCATACTATTTATTTGTGAAATGATTGTGATAATGACATCTTCCCCTTTGGCTATATTTGCCTTAGGAAGATTGTTGTTTCTTATTTTACATCCGCACTCGATCGATGCATGATGGGCTAACTTTCCACATACAAAAAAAAATCCCTTCTTCTTCAAAGTGAAGTTAGATCCATTGCAACAATAATTTCTATTTTATTTTTCTTTTGATGATCAAGTTTATTTTTGTACCTTTTTGGAGCAAAATTGTCTTCTACCATATTTGCTTTCACAGATAATGCTTTGATCCTTGTAGTAACACACTCTCTTTTTGTTGGTATTTTCAATGATGATGTGTGTACTAAGGTCTGGTAGTGACATGAACTTGTGTTTGTGTTTCAGTTGTCGTGTGTAGTTAATCCAAAATGGTGGCAGTTTCTCAATCAAAAGTTATGAAACAAAAACTCATTAGGCTGAATTATGGTCTCTATTTTGATATTTTCAAACAACTTGTGGTACTCTTTGATTTGGATATTGATATCCTTATTTTCAATCATCTCTCAATGATAGTAGTTGCTTATGATGAATTTTTTTTTGAAGACATCTTTGGCAGTATAATTGAGAATCAACGAATCTCCAATGTTTTTCTCTTGCTTATATGAACAATACACATTGAACAAGTCGTTACACAAAACACTAAGTAAAGTGTGTCAGCATACCTTGTTCGCATGAATCTAATCTTCAACTTGTTTTGTAAGAGTAATAGAGTCGAGTTTTGAAAATGTGAGAGCAGTAACAACTCCATATATGTCTAATAGAGTAGACACATTTTCTTGCCAGCACCTAAAGTTTTGTCTAATGAAGACTTCAATTTTTGACACATCTGGGAATGGTTTTAAAAGACAGTCTAAGTTCTAGAAACAATGTTTTGATTTCCCGAAGTAGAGTTATTATTGTTATCATCCATAAGTCCTGAAGATTGTTGTAAAAGATGACTAAAATCATAATCAAAGTAAACTTCTTGAGGTGTATATATTGACTGCCTTAAAAACTTATTTGCGGTATGTTACGCTAGTCTCTCAAGATATAATAGAAATTTCTCAAATTTTCTGAGAAACTCAAAAACTAGGAAAGGAAATCTAATAATAAATAACTCATGATTAAATAAAAGAAAGAAATAGGAGAAAAAAATTAGAGAGAGATTGAAAGTGTGAAATTAATGTATGTTTCAAGAGGAAGAAAATTGTCTATTTATAGACCCACAGAGTAGCCACAGTTCCTTGACTTGTGAAGAAAGTACGTAACATTCAGAAATGGATCTTGTAACCCTTGCGGCTAGAGCTAAGTAAGTTGCCAGGTCTTAAGAAGGAAAACAGAACTACCATTAATAGATTATGTTCCCGTTCGCATATCTCGGAACAAAGATTTTGCAATACTTTATTTATGTCTTTATAATATCTTCAAAAGCTTCTCGCCATTGATAAAGGAAATGGTTTAGGAGATGAAGTGGGAGAGCGGCGCTACAAAGGAACATGTAGAGAAAAAAATGAAAGATTAAGTGATGTTAGATTTTTTTTATTAATTTTTCATCAAAGGTAATGTTGTTATTTCAATAAGGTTATAGGAAACAAGAAAAACGTGGGTGCAAGAAGCATGTTTGTTCAATTTTTTCAAAAGGACAACTTAGTTTTCATCGTTCTACATTTGTGAAACTATGAAAACCAGAATGATATCCAAAATTTAAACTTTAGAATTGTGTAAAATAAGTTCTTGAATTAAATTTTTGGTAGTCAATTTTTTCATAGTTCCTAAATTTCAATTCCAAAGTCTATTTGTTTATTCATTTTACTATTGCTTAATATTATAAGAATATTTTACATTGATGGTGCATAAAAATTGATCTAAAAATATTAGCATAAAAAGATGTTTAAAAAATGTTTGTTGCTCTTATAGAGTTGAGTATACCTTGTGGAGAGATTTTTTTTACAGACTTCTTCCATCTTACCTTCATCAACTACTTTAACTTCTTCCTCTTGGTACTCATCCTCCAGAGATGGGTGAGTGGTGTGCCTATAGAAGATTTTTTGATGCTCAAGGAAGTTGGTTGCGTCAAATAATAACTAATGTTGTAATAATTAATATAGATTATTTACCTTGACGGGTATACTATTTATAGGATAATTATAATGTTTGTGAAACTCACCTATATGGGCCTAGGTGGGCTTGATGGTCCATTTACGTCATGAGCTAGTTGTTTGATCGAGACTATACTAAGTTACAAAGTAGTACACCATTGGCTTTGGTAGTCTAAAAGGTAGTTGGACGAGCTAACTTATGGCTGGTTAGAAATAGTAAAACCGGTTGGCTTGTGGCCGGATAGAAGTAGCAAGCATATGTCATCTTGTGATCGGGTATAAACAGTAAAATAGGTTGGCTTGTGGCTAGGTAGAAGTAGTAAGACAGGTAGGTTGGCTTATGGCTAGATAGAAATAGTAAAATAGGTTGGCTTGTGGCTAAATAGAAACATTAAAACAGGTCGACTTGTGGTTGGATAATTCACCATTAGCTATAGTAAGTGGCACATAGACCTTGTCAAGCGACAAATAGGTGTGTTCTGGTAGTCAACACTTAGTAGTCGACATCTAGTTCTTAGTAGACAACACTTGGTTTTGGTAGACGGTAATTGATTCTCGTTGTCAGCACCTAGTATGTGGTACTTGGCTCTTGGTAGAGATATGCAACCCTCCACAAGCAACAAATAACCTTTAGAAAATAGCATCCGACCCTTGGTAAGTGGAACATAACCTTCGGAAGGAAGTAGTAAGCCTTCAACATATAGCATCCGACTCTCGGAAAGTGGTGCCCAACCTTCAAAAGGTAGTATCATGCTTTCAGGATGTAGCATTCGATCTTCAAAAGATAAAACATATAAGGTGTTATGTATTAACTTGTCATAGTGTTGGGTACAAACAAAGTCTCACATCAGATAAAATAACAGATGGACATGAGTTTATATACAAATAAGATACCTTCATTGGTAAGAGGCCTTTTGGAGTGGTACCAAAAGCAAATCCGTGAGGGTTTGACCCAAAGTGGAGACAATATCTTACCAATGTGGAGATATCTATATGTATGTGTGTGTGTGTGTGTGTGTTGTCCCTCCCTACAAATGGTATCAGATGGTTCAGGTCTGGTGACCGGGCTCAAATGAGTACGTCACTCCATGATCAGGTGAAGCCTTGGCAAGTGGCTGGCGGATAGCCAGATGAGTCATGAGAGGTGAAGAGCAAGAGATGTTCAATGTTGTGACCATGGATCTTGAAAGAGAGTGTTGACCATGGTGTACTCGAGAATAAGAAAAGACTTCTGTTGTAGGGGAGGTGGAGGTAGAGAACCATAGTGCTTTGTTTGAGGGGTGGATGTTGGGTACAAACAAAGTCCCACATCAGATAAAATAAGAGATAGACATGAGCTTATATACACATAAGATACCTCGAATGGTAAGAGGCCTTTTAGAGTGGTACCAAAAGCAAATTCGTGAAGGTTTGACCCAAAACAAACAATATCTTACCAGTATAGAGATCTATGTGTATGTGTGTTTGTTGTCCCTCCCTACACATAGAAAAATATCAATGTGTATAAACTCGTAAGTCCTCGACCATATACATAACCCCTAATTTTCATGACTTAAAAGTCTATCTTTAGTTGACTTGCAAAATCATGAAGCCTGTATATAGACTTTTAGAAGAAAAAAAATAATAGTATATTTCATTGTAACCTTACAACTATAACTATATAACTATTTTTGTAAATATATAAATTAATTAGTTCTGAATAATGACAAAATTATATATTAAAAGAAATACTTAATAGAGCAAATTGTATTGTATTGACACTACGAGGGTTTTCGAGATTACACGTAACTTTTGTTCCTTCTTTTAAAGTTTAGGACAATTTTTTATAGGGCTAGTGTAATATTTTCAAGCAAATAATTGAGGAGAGTTAACGTAAAAGGGCTTGAGTGTAGTGTCTTTTAAACAAGTAAAGGAGACTAGTTTAGGGGCGAAGAAAGATTGTTATTAAGATAAATTTGACAAAAAATTATATATGAAAGGAGAAAACTTAGGTTTATAATAAATTAATACTACATAACAGTTGGAAAAACAAAATCGAATACTAATATATATATATATATATATATAACTTTTTTTTTTTCTTTTTCTTAAGGTTTTTTTATCCGTTTACAATTTTATATACTTTTTTCTATGTCTTATATTTAAGTTTCTGAAATTGGTTTTTGTTATATCTATGAAGAGATTTCGCAGGTTAGAGAATGATAAAGTAAAAATTATTTGTGATCTAATTATAATTTTTTTATAATAAGTCTCCAATGGTTTTTGAAAATATATTTATCTTATCCTTTTCTATTTATTTTCTTTTCTAATTTTTTTTTTGGTGATTTGAATGACCTTTTTTTGTTTCCTATACTATCGAAGTTTTTAGGTGGGCTTATAACATCCCTAAATTTTGGAATGCCCTGAATAGGATTGAAATTTAAAATTTTTAAAATCATAATATCATTATATCATTGTGGAAAACCACTTATATAATACCAAAATTAGTATAATAAAAATGAAATAAATTAAATCCAATTACATTGTCTCTAAAATTTATAACATAAAACTTTAAATAACATTAATCTTTTTTTCACTCTCACGTCTCTATCAAGCATCTGGAGCATCTGCAACATCTGCTCTCGTACAACCAAAAGTTATACGATCATCGCAAGACACATACAAATATGGGTAAGCTACCATAACCCAACCAATAATAATAAAATCTGTACATAGGAAGCAAGTACAACTTAATAACCAATTCATCATCTACCGCGCTATCCTACTAATAGAAGCATTCATACACCCTTATCATTATCAACATTATCATTAACTATATCATGATTATGTCATCAATGTCATCCTTATCAACATCGTCTCCAAACACATCGTCATTACAAATCATCAACACTCACTCGTTCCTTCATCAATCAAAGTTCATCATATACCTAAGTAAGACAATCACTTTTATTCTCTGTCTAACACTATTCATTCATCATTATCTAAAGTCTCATTAAAAAAAATACAATATACTCAACGAGTTTCACTCAAACAATCAATGACAAACAATAAAAAAATAAATATAATTCAATATTTGGATCATTTATTACTTTAATCAATCATTAAAATCAAATTCCAAATTAATTTAAAATCTCATTAACTTCCTTTTGAATCAAATTAATTTCTCTTTCTAATTTTAATTTAAATTAATTTGATTGCCAAATAATTGTTAAAGTAGTAATAACAATTTTCTACTCAAAATTATAATAATTATTATAATAAATTAACAATAAATTAATGTTTTGTCTTTCTTTCTTTATAATTTATTTTCATTAATTCTATTTCCCGTTACCAACAAGCTAAACAATCATTTCTACCAACAAGCTAACACATCATCACATTAAAAATATAACACTATCACAAATTTAACGACCATACAATAACATGATACACTTATATCAACAAAATATAAATAATATAGAACTTTATGTTTTACTCAAGACATGCACACCAACTTAGATACACAACACCTTGTGAACTCAAGCACATTTTTAATAAAACATACTCAAATCTTATTTATAAATTCTACATTTTTCTCGGGTCTTATGCGGCTTCCTATCTTTTTCCTTTTATAGGATTGCTTTCTCTTGGTGGATACACAACTTTTTGGTAAAAATGAGTTATTGTGAGATTCACTGGTTTTGGTAACATGAATAATTATAAGTTATAAGAAATAACAATATACATAATTCATGCAATCAAATAACATATGCATAAATTCATAAACTCAAATAAAAATATACATAAAATCAAATAACAATATACTCTACCTAAAACAATAAAATAACGATATACATAAATTCATGCAATCAAATACTAATACATGAATCACATACATTTACCTAAGAAGACATCTCATAGTAGTTTGAAAGTAGATCATCAAATCCAAACTATGATTCTAAAAGTCTTCAGGTCTTTTAAGTTTTCAAGTCTAAGTCTTAATGTCCATTAAGTCTTCAAGAGTATTAATGAATAATGAATAAGAGAGAACATACCATGTGAGAATGTACATGTTGCCAGAGTCTTTAATGAAAGTTTTAAATCCATGGTAAATTTAAGTATTTTTAATTAAGTCTTATTAACTTTTTTTTTATCTATTGATTATTTAAAAATTTTATATTTATTAATTAGGTTCATTTTATTTAATTTTTTTAAATGGGTGATGCAGCTATTATTCCATTATGTCATTTTACTTATTTGTGTCTGTATTAAAAAATATAAGATTTTATATTTAATATAAAATAATATTGCGATTAATGTAAAATTACAAATATTTTTATTGTTCTTATTACAAACGGGATGGAAATAAATGTTCTTATAAGTAACCCAATATTTACTTTTTTCTTGCACAGAGATAAACAAGCAAGATGATGAGATAAAATAATAATTATATTATCTAGTTAATGAATCAATTAAACACTAAAAACTCAATTAAAAAAATAAAAATATTAAGTACTTAATAATAGACTAAAAAAATGTAAAAAAAAAATACAAAATAAAAATATTTTTATCACATTCTTGAATTGAAACATAATTATACCTTCAAGAATAATTAGATTTAAATGTAGTTAACTTAAATTTCCCGTAGGTTTAAATAAGCTTTAGGCCTCCAATTTAATCTCAAATTGTTCTCCCAGATAATTTTTTTCTTTCAATTAAGTCACAATTTTTGAAAAGTTAATGTAATTTGGTCTTTTGTTAGAATTGTATTAAAGACTTAAAACTATACCACGTGTTTGTTTATGTTTATTTTGTTTTAATTTAATTTAGTTTAATTTTAATTTTTTTAATTAAAAAATTGTCTAAGTGTCAAGTCAGCATAGTGTCACGTGACAATAAAATTCATATGTTATTGTCTTATAGCCAATTCAATCACTTAATTTCTTATTTCGATTCAATTTAGTCTCAATTATTTTTAAAATAGAGCAATTTCACTCCAGAAACAAAATTTAATTTTTAGATAAATGATATAGTGATATTTTTATTAAATATTTTTAAATTTTTTTTTTAAAAATACTTTGATTAACCTATGTAAATACTTTTATTAGCCCTTTTCTTTACCTAGATATATTTGTTAATCATTAATAAGACAATAAAATGAAATTATTATGAGAAATTACAAGTAGCGAAAATGAAAATAAATTTAATAATTATATTCGAATAATATAATTAAAGTCGATTTATAAATAATAGGGTTAAATATGTTTTTAGTCCCTAAACTATTGACCGTTTCTGGTTTTCGTCCCTCTTCCAAACTAAGGTACAATTTGGTCCTCAATCTTTAAAAAACGTTCGTTTTAGTCGAAAAAACAACGTTTTGAGGACTAAAACGAGGACTAAAAACAAAATTTTGATGACTAAAACGAACGTTTTTCTAAAGAATGAAGACCAAATTGTACCTTAGTTTGGAAGTGGGACGAAAACCAGAAACGGCCAATAGTTTAGGGACTAAAAACATATTTAACCCTAAATAATATTATAAATATTTAAACATATAAATTTTGATACAAATATTATTATAATATTTATATAAAAATTGTTTTAATTTGATGAGCGACAAAATTATTTCATTTAAAAGAAAAATTAAGATTGAATTGAATCACAATAAAGACTTAATTGAAAATAAGACCATGATATTGACACATGACACTATAAATCATATTACACTGACACTTTCACATGACATGACACTGACTTAATATGTAGATACATTTTTTTAAAAAAAATAAAATAATACATGACATATTATTAACATTGTTAGTACAATACTAATAAAAATATATTAAATTATATTAATTTTTTAAAAATTGAAAAAGAAAATTGAAAAACCAATTTAAGATTATCTCATGAAGACAAAAATACATATTTAAACCTTGCCTTCGTGTACGACTTGCTTATTTATGCGGGTGAGAGCATTTCACACTGCTATAAGCTGATGGTAACTTTACAGTCCATTACTTACACCTAACAATTATAATCACTATTTTATTTGTATTGTAATAAACAATTATTATTGTACTTTTGTTAAAAATATTACACAATGAGAATGCGCTATTTCTGGTTAAAAATAAAATATGAACTTTTTTAGAAAATATTGTAAATGGATATAACAATAAAGTTGTTTTAATTTATATTATTATCACAGTTTAAATATTAAGTGTTGTTTTAATTTATTTGATTGCTAGATAAAATAAGAGACCAATGCAGTTGTTCTAGTTTACAATTGCAGTAACTTCAAGTTAAAAGTTCGAGTTCTTTTAATCTTGAGTTACATTCATATTTGTAGAAGAATTTTTGTAAAATTCGCAACATTATTATGTGTTTGATTATATTGAATGGTAATAGAAAACTCATTTGATCCTTAAGTCCTTAGTTTTCATTGGTAATAAAATTTGGTTCCTTTTGTATTTTTTCATCAATAATCTTGATTTCGTTTTTATTAGTAGTAGAAAATAGGTTAATTAAGTCACATAATTTATATTTATTTGACGTTAAAAAAGTGTGGTTATATTTTTATAAATAAGATAAACTTTTTATGTTTAATTAAATGTAAAAATCTCATTTTCATTGACTCTTTGTGGTTAGAAGTAAATTTATCTCAGATTCTTATGGTGAAATATAAATGAGATTTTTTTATGTTTGACCACAAATGGTCATTACGTGCCATACATATACGGGCATGATGACAATAGGCGCCACTAAGGGAGTGTTGGGAACTAGCTTGGCAGAGACCAAGGTTGACGCTACGTGCCTACCGTGGAGAACTTGCATTGGGTGCTACCTTCATAGGGGTTCACCCTCTTGAATCTGTGTGATAGTTTCAACGGTGGAATACTTACATTGGGCATTGCTTTCACTAATGTCACAAAAAATTTCCCTATGTCTAGGAGGAGCAAACTTTGGAGGCAGCAAGCGTGAAATACAAGTTTTGGAGAGTTTATATGGTTGATTGGGCTTGTGGGAACCATTCTTCTCCCTTCTTATATCTTCTTCTTCTTTCCTTATTTTCTTTTGTATTCTTAGGCTCTCCGTGACAATGGAGAACAAAATATATTTTGTTACGGGTAGATGTAATCATTCAACTCTTCATATATATTTATATGTGTCTTTCCACTAAAAGTTAGTATTTTCGTTTTTTTTTCTTAATGTTTATTGTGATTTAATCATCTATCTTGATATGTGATTTATTAGGTGTTATGTTTAGGAAGCTTGTATCTAGGAATGCAACTTGACTCATTAGGTGTCTTAAGCTGTAGTTGTTAAAGATGTTTGTTTGTAAGGAGTTCAAAGTGTTGACTATTAATAAGGAAACAGGAGCTCATTATGCAAGAGATTAAGATTTGAGTCAACTTGTAGGTTGACATTGACATTCTAGTGAAAAGGAGTTAAGCAATCAAGTGGATGAGAGTGGAACCAGTGAAATCTAACTCCAACAATAACAATCCATTTTATTTCTAACATTTTCCATACTTTAAATGTGTTTTTAAATAATTTCTTTTAAAATTAAAATAATTAAATATAAAATATCTAAATGTACCCGTGAGTACTTACAGGTGTAAAAAATTTTGAAGATATTTTTCCACAGATACCCGATATATGACGGGATAGATAATAGGACAATTTTTTTAAGAAGAACGAATAACGGATAAATATTATTCGTATTTGAACTGATGTGTATTTTCTTTGAAAAATAACACTATACATGTTGAGACAATGACATAACCAAAATGCGTGTTATATTACACCAAACAATATTTTTTTATCTTTAATCTCTTTTTAAAATTAACACTATAAGAAAATTCTTAAAGAATGATCAATTTTAGTGACTAAAAATAATTAGTCATTATAGTCACCAATTTATATATTGTTGAATATAGTGAAAAACTATACATGAGATTAACTTTCCTTGTGTTGAATATATATATATATATATATATATATATATATATATATATATATATATATAGGGTCCTCTATTTATAATAGAAGAAATATGAGCTAAGTCCAAAATACAAATAAGAATTAATAAAAAAACTACTAAAGATAAAAGGTAAAGATAGTATATCCAACACTCACCCTCAAGTTTGTGCATACAAATCATATGTACCAAACTTGCTATTAATATAATCAATAGACTTAGTGAAAATATTTATTTTTGCACTCAAGTGATACCAAATTGTTAATGATTTGCGAAGACGACATAGAAGACGAAATACAAACCTAAAAGACTCCCTAGAGAACCAAATATGGGAGGTTGCTATGTGTAAATCTCTTCTTATAAATTGTCGTTGAGAAATGCATTGTTGACATCCAATGTATAAAGAAGTCATTGTTGAAAAGCAACCACAATTATAAATAAACTAACAAAAATCATCTTTGCCACGAAAGAAAAAGCATATAGATAGCTCAAACGCAATGGTAACAGAAGGGAAGTCAGAAGAGACAACAATGAAAGAATTCATGGATGAACAAGAGAGAGAAACCTTAAAAATCCATTATTCTTCAATCAAGGCACCTGAAAAAGGAAAAATAGCGCTTCAACGCTCTGAATAACTACTTGAGAGGAGACGAGACGTACAACCACATGCACCAAATCTGAAAGAGGAAAAAGAGCGACATCGATGCTCTGAATCATTGCATAAGAAGAGATTAGGTGTACCACTATGCACGACGAAAAAGGGAACAAATCCACAACTTTAAAAGGCGATGAGAGCGCATAGGAGCTCCGATGAAGGCGTCGTTGACACGATGGTCGCCTAGCAGAGACGACCAAAATTGTGTGATCGTCGGTCAAAATTGGAACTCCAATAGCGGTAGTGGTAGACAAAAACAATAGATAATGACGCTATTGACAGTGGCATATGTAGTGACAAAGGTAACAATTTTTTTTTCCTAAAAATAACCTAGCTCTAGATACTATATTGAATACAGTGAAAAGCTATATATGTGAATAATCTCCCTGTTTTGAATTTACACATAAGGTCCTTTTAATAATAGAAAAAATATAAGTTAAGCCTAAAATACAAATAAAAAATAATAGCAAACTAACTAAAGATAAAATATACAGAAAAGATAAATATAATATATCTAACATATATCAATTTATAAACTAAAATTATTGATAACTAAAATAGTTTCTATTATGAATAAAAAATTTGAATTGATTTTTAATTCGATACTAAAATAGTTTTTATTATGAATTTTTACATAAATTAGTCACTAAAATTAACTATTAAGCAAAGAAATTGGTTTGTAATTAAGCTAATGGCATGAAAGTTGATCTCTAAACACATTTTTCGTCACTAAAATTGATTTTTATTTATGAATTTTGTTGCAGTAAAATTTTAGAAACCACTTTCATAAAAAAAATATTATAAGATTTGTAAGTGGGATTGACGTAATAATTTTAAGATATTTTTCATAATATTAAAAAAAGATATTAAATACTATTTCGATTCCAATGGAATGACGTAATTATATTGAAAGTAAATAATAATTCCAGGTCACATTTGTAAAAATATTTTAATTTCTATTTAACTTTACTTTTAAAGCGTAATTTATCACTTATACCCTTTCTATTTAATATTTTAAATTTACATATATGCTAATGAAGGAAGAAAAATAATATTAAGTTAAAAAATTATTACGTAATTTTGAATTTATAAAGTAAACCTTATAAATTAGTTTAAGGAATATCGAAGTTTTTTTGAACTCTCTTTTTTCAAGTCATGATCGCCATTTATCCACAGTATTCCACAGTCAAATATCGCCACAAAATCATGACTTCAAGTGGCATCCAACACCTGGTTACCATTGTTTTAAGTGTGCGTAGAAGTTTTTTGAAAAAAAAAACCGAAAATCACAAAAATAACCACTACTCTTAATCTTTGTCGTTTTTATTTTTCCTTTTTATTGAACTTTAGCCAACATAAAATAAATTTTGGTACTGGATTTGACAAAGTGAAGGTTGTTATTTAGATAACTTAGAATTATTAATGATGAACATTAAGTTTGATCGACTACATAAAATGGATTAGCTAAAGCAACTTATATATCCTAACCTATTTGTCTATGTGTTTGTGGGGCACATGAGAAACAAAGTATTTAATGTGAAACAACCACCAATGTTTAGTTGTGTGTCTCAATCACTCTCTCTTTACATGCACAATCCTGAATAAAACAACTCATGCATATCAATTTTCACGGAAAAATATCAGCTACCATCATAAATACCGATTCAAGAAGCGCCTCCAATCATTTATAACCTTTCTCCAAATAAATACTCCGTTCACTCACAAACATAGAACTACAACACCATTATCATGAAGTTGCTTTCAGCTAAAGAGTTTCTCACCCCATTTCTTCTTCTGACGCTTCTTTACCCTTGTTGTCATACACTCCACAACACCATAACCACAGGCCAACCCTTGAAAGACGGCGACGTTTTGCTCTCCGATGGGTTGGGAAACTTTGCACTCGGTTTCTTCAGCCCATCAAACTCCACAACCCGATACGTTGGGATATGGTACAACAAAATTTCGGAACAAACGGTAGTGTGGGTTGCCAACAGAGACGCTCCGCTCAACGACACTTCCGGTGTTCTATCCATGGACAACCACGGAAACCTCGTACTCCACAGCAATAACACCCGAAACCTCGACCCCGTTTGGTCTTCAAACGCTTCCATGGCATCGACGAACGTTTCGGCCAAGCTTTTGGACACTGGAAACCTAGTTTTGATCCAAGCCGACAAAATTGGTTTTCGTTGGCAGAGTTTTGACTATCCTAGTAATACTATGCTTCCGTTCATGAAACTCGGGTTGAACAGAAAAACCGGTCTGGACCGGTTTTTAACTTCTTGGAAATCGGCCAACGACCCTGGAACCGGGAACTTGACGTATAAAATCGACCCAACCGGGTTTCCGCAGCTGTTTCTTTACAGAGGGGATGCCCCGTTGTGGAGGGTCGGGTCATGGACGGGTCAGAGATGGAGCGGGGTGCCCGAGATGACTCCGAATTTTATCTTCAACGTTAGCTACGTGAACGACGAGAAAGAGGTTTCGATAATGTACGGAGTGAAAGACCCGACGGTGTTCTCGAGAATGGTGCTGGAGGAGACTGGGCACGTGACGAGGTTCACGTGGCAGGGTCGCGAGCACAGGTGGTTTTCGATATGGGACGCGCCAAAGGAGGAGTGCGACAACTTCAGGCGGTGCGGGTCGAACGCGAACTGCGACCCGTATCACGAGGATAAGTTCGAGTGCGAGTGTTTGCCGGGGTTCGAACCGAGGTCCGAGAGGGAGTGGTTTCTTCGTGACGGGTCGGGTGGTTGTATTCGGAAGAGTAATGTGTCCACGTGTGGAAGCGGAGAGGGGTTTGTGGAGGTGCCACGTGTGAAGGTCCCGGACACGTCGAAGGCGCGTGTGGTGGCAATGATCGGAATGAGAGAATGCAGAGAGAGATGTTTGAAAGATTGCACGTGTGCGGCTTACACGAGTGCGAACGAGAACTCGGAGAGTGGGTGTCTTACTTGGCACGGTGACATGGAGGACACGAGGACCTACACGCAAGTAGGACAGAGCTTGTACGTGCGAGTGGATGCGCTTGAATTGGGTATGTTATCTTTCTTTTTTTTAAATAGATAGTTAAAACTAAGATACACATTAGTAATAACTTGAACGAAACATGTAAATAGTTAACGAAGAGTTATTTTATATTTAATACAAATATAAAGATTCTACTTTTTTTTATTTAAAAATAGTGTAATTAAAGTAATCTAGGTGTGAACTAAAATAATAAAAGACAAAAACATTACTTGACTAATTAATTAGTTAAGAAGGGACCTTCATTACAAAATCGGATAAGATATTTGTTATGAGTGAAAAATTTAAATTTATTATCCTGACAATGTATTAAATATGTTATGTATCAAAAGTTATTTGATTGCATATGTTTATAAAGAAGTGAGAAATTGATTTAATTTATGCAAGATATTTTAAGTCACATGTAACAAAAAAAAAATGACTATCAATAATTTTAAACTTTATATATTGATAACATATTAAATATTATAAATAACGTGAAAAACTTGTTATTTGTTTTTATGACTCGTTTTTTCATGAAATTTTAGTTCTATATATTGAATAAAGATAACTTTGACCATATAAATACGAAACATAGCGATAGTATGTAAAACGGAAGAGTAGTGAAGAGAAAAAGAACAATTTTATACTCTATATCATATTTAATAACAAATATATGAAAATACGAACGTCCATCATCATATTCATATGTGCTATCGACAAAAAATCCATTGTATTTAGAGTATGAATTTGTTCAAAATTGTTTCGGGTATGAGTTAAGGTTACTTCCTCAAAACACCAAGTTGTTCTGAATACTGGATAGGCTTCCTAGTGGTCTTCATTATGAAAGTTACGTTTGTTTGCTCTCTCTCCATCTTGTCCAATTTGTGTGAGTGGATATCTGTCAAAGATACTCGATGCTCAAGTCAGTAATATAATCGAACGGTTAGCACAAGAATAAGTGATGCATATATTGTGTATAATGATCCTAAAGTAATACCTCAGACCCTTATTTATACAAGTTGCGATGAACCTTTATTCTTTCCTAGCTAATGACGACCCAATCAAACTTTAATATGCATTAGGGACTTAATGAGTCATTACTACTGATAATCTGACCATACTATTAGGTCATAGTAGTACGACCTAGGTCTGGGTGACCTGGATGGATGACCTAGGTGGACGACCTAAGAGGACAGTTTGAGAGGACAGCCTAGGAAGACGGACTGGATAAACGACTTGAGAGGTCGGACTAAGAAAATAACATGGGAGGATGACCTGGATAGACGACTTGAGTGTTCAACCTGGGTGGTGCTTGGTCCAAGACAGACCCTACGTTACACATGGTGTGGCAGACTGTACATCACACACGATGTGACAAATTGTACGATACACATAGTATGGCAGACCGTACGAACAAAAATCAAATTAAATTCATGACTTACCACTAAGTAAACATAATCACAACACCGAAACAACTTCAACTCAAATATTATTTTTCTTATAATAACGAGGTCCTCCTTCATTGCATCATTCTACTATATATGCATTGAAGCTTCTTCAAACTAAGAAAGCTGGATTTTTCATAAATTTTAGCCAGAGACTTGGTTTTTTAGCACTAGATAATTAGATTCAACAATTTGACTTTCATCTTCCCTTGTAGCTTGCTGAGTTTAAGTGTTCACGCTTCTTTGAACTTGATTATTTTTCCAATTCAAATATATATATATATATATATATATATATATATATATATATATATATATATATATATATATATATTCTTACCAAATTGAATATATACAGATCACATTCTGTTTAGACTTATCTTTGGAGCTTCCAACATACCATAGGAAAGTTCCCATTTCAGCTTTGCCAATTTGGATCTTTTAGTTGCTGCAACATGTAATATAACATATTTAAAGTTCTGGGTTTAGGTTAACTCAGTATGTATTCAAGAGATATATTGTTGTAAAATAAATTCCTTCAAGCTGAAAGTTTTTCGGTGATTTTTTTTTTCTACAATTAAACATCTTGTTATATCCACAACTTTTCCAGTGGCATAATGTTGGTAAATAGCTCCTCTGTCAAAGTTAAATGTAGACATGAAACAACTTCGTACTTCGTCATGGAGTCCTTCTCATGTTGCTTGATTTGGGCAATAGTAGGATTAACTCTCAATGGTGGGGCTTGCTTGTCATGATCTGCATACTCCAATAAGTCAAAAGACTTTAAACATTGTCTCATTTTTATAATTCATATGATAAAAATTCCCAGAAAATTGAGGAATTACAAAATCAATAGGACTCCCTGAAGCCACTGAATTCTCATGAGTAATACACTAGAAATGACAGCCTATAATCTTATCCATACATGCTGTCAGCAAATGATCAGGTACCCACAACATTTATAGTACAATATGTCCAAAATCAGAGTAAATCGATGACTGAACATTACCACTAGCATAAGCAAAGTAATTGAAATAAGTAAGCAAAATTATAGCAGTGAAAAGAAAAGTTTTACAACCCATTAATCTAGCAGTATATAGTTGATTTATCTGTCATTATTTCTTCTGTACTTATAACATCTTTACATTTGAATTTTGCAGCTAAATATGCAAAACATCCGTATGGTTCTCTTGGAAAGAAGGGAATGGTGGTAATTTTGACCATTGCTATTCTTATGATATTGTTTTTGGCAGTGACTTTCGTGTGTTGGTCTGTTAAAGACAGGAAACAAGGTAAGTTTTAAAATTATTATTTACCACGTTAGGGGTTCTCAATTCTAAATTAATTACGTGCTCAAATGTATTTGTTTCCTTGTTTGATGAAAAGGGATAAAAAGGAATCGCAAGTATTCCTTTCGTCTTAACTTGGAGGACTCTACCGATCTACAAGAATTTGACTCTACAAAAAATTCAGATTTGCCATTCTTTGATCTTAGCTCCATTGCTGCTGCCACAGACAATTTCTCTGATTCTAACAAGCTTGGTCAAGGGGGCTTTGGTTCTGTTTATAAGGTAGCTATTCTTCTTTAACAAGTTCAAATTCAACTACAAATTTACTTTTTATAATGCCTGGTATCCATATATATCACATTACATATATTATTAAAATTACCTTGGATGATGACTTCAGGGTCTACTGAGTAATGGAATGGAAATAGCAGTGAAGAGGCTGTCAAAGAACTCTGGACAAGGCATAGAAGAGTTTAAAAATGAGGTGGTTTTGATCTCAAAGCTCCAACACAGAAATCTTGTGAGGATCTTAGGTTGCTGCATTCAAGGACAGGAGAAGATGTTAATCTATGAGTATTTGCCTAACAAGAGTTTGGACTCTCTAATTTATGGTATGTTTTTGTTTTCATCTTGGCTGCTTAGTACTTTAGCTCTCACTTTGGAGGTAGCCATGTCCATACCTAACCATTTACAGTAACAAGTTCATCCATAAATTACCAGAACAATGAATGATACCTTAAATTTTTGGCCCAGACGAATCTAAAAGGTCACAACTAGACTGGAAAAAGCGATTTGATATCATCTGTGGGATTGCTAGAGGAATTTTATACCTTCATCAAGATTCACGATTGAGAATCATTCATAGAGACCTAAAAGCCAGCAATGTCTTGCTGGACTCTGCATTGAACCCAAAAATTGCAGATTTTGGTATGGCTAGAATATTTGGTGGAGACCAAATTGAAGCAAACACAAACCGTGTTGTTGGAACCTAGTAAGTAATTAACAACAAACAATATTAATAATCTTCATTGTATTATTTGTTACTCAGACAGTACATATGTAAACAGTTCACATCATATAGTGATTTCCTTTTGTTTTACTTTTGTAGTGGCTATATGTCACCAGAATATGCCATGGAAGGACAATTTTCAATAAAGTCTGATGTATACAGCTTCGGAGTTTTACTTCTAGAGATCATTACAGGCAGAAAGAACAGTGGTCAATATGAAGACATTACAGCCACAAATTTAGTTGGACATGTTAGTATTTTTATGAGAACTTCTGCTGCAATTTAAATATACCCTTCAATGGTCCAACTGATATGATTTTCAATTAATGTAGATATGGGAACTATGGAGAGAAGGAAAAACCATGGAGATCGTTGATCAATCATTAGGAGAGTCGCTCTGTGACCTTGAAGTCCAAAGATGCATACAAATTGGTCTTTTGTGCGTGCAAGATTATGCCGCCGACAGACCATCTATGTCAGCAGTTGTTTTCATGCTGGGTAATGACTCCACTCTTCCTGACCCAAAACAACCAGCATTTATTTTCAAGAAAACTAATTATGAGAGCTCAAATCCATCAACCAGTGAAGGAATTTATTCAGTAAATGATGCGAGTATAACTATGATTGAAGCTCGCTGAAGGCCAATGCGATTATGGTGCTTGTGTAATAAATACAACAATACTAAGGTTTGCCAAAATATTGTATATGATAAATTACAAATTATCCACTTTAGAATGATGATGTAAAATTAAAGGGTAATAAGGTAGCGTAGATCCACACATTTTTCTTCTTGTGGGATAACTACACTGCTCTAAGTATATTTTATATGAAAGAAACTGTAAATCTCGTTAATATGTATGATTAGTGCCACTTCTTTTTTCTTTTAAATTTAGAAATTAGTTTAAAGCTAAAGTATAGTTGTAGGGTGTCAAAACTACCACGGATCGCCTTTAAAAAAGAAGAGGAAAATGAATGTTGTATATGACGGCTATCATTATATCCTTAGAATGAAACAATGAAACCTGCGAACTTCAAAGCTGGAATATTGTTTCTTATGAACAAATCAATGGTTTCTAGGTCTGATAATATTTAGAGCCTCCACACCCCCACAATTTCAATAGATATAAGTGCACAAAATTCCATTTATTTATTTTACATGAACATAATGCGCCAAATGATTTTAGGGGCTGTAGCTAAGCTAGAAAGCGCCAAAATGCTACACGTGTACCAGACACATTTAAAATAAAATCTGCACCACCTTAAAAAACTGAGGTAGCTTTTAGCTAGCGAGCGATGATGGTGGTTGCTGTTACTTCATTTATTGAAGATCCTCCCCCTGATGTTGACGGCTCAGGACAATCTCTGTCTCCATGGAATAAAAATGCTGGCTTTTGGGGTGGGGAAAGAGGTGTTTCATTGCTCAGCATAAAAGCAACTTCCGACAAGGAAGGTCTATTCTCTGCATTTTCTTGAACGCACAATAGACCAATTTGAATGCACCTCAGAACAAGAGCTGGAGAGTAAGACTGAGACAGTGTTGAATCAACTATGTCCAAGGCCATTCCTTCTGTCCAAAGTATCCACACCTACACATGTATAACATAAGCATTAAATTAACCACTGATAATACCAAAATAGTTTGTTAGCCAGTTTTAATGATTTTTCTTTCTCGACTTACATGTCCAATTAAATTTGGGGAGGATCTTCCCTTTTCACAATCTGTATTTCTCTTGCCAGCAATAATCTCCAGGAGTAAGACCCCGAAACTAAAGACATCAGATTTTGTTGAATACCGTCCATCCATTGCATATTCTGGTGACATATAACCGCTACATAAATCAAAACGGTTAGAACATATTAATAACTGCAGTCTCTAGGTTTACATGAATAATACACCTACTATGTTCCAACCACTCTTCTCGTCCTTGCTTGGATTTGATCTTCTCCAAATATTCTAGCCATACCGAAATCTGAGATTTTGGGATTCATTGCAGCATCAAGGAGTACATTGCTTGCTTTTAGATCTCTATGAATTATTTTCAGCCTTGAATCTTGATGAAGATATAGAACACCTCGAGCAATCCCCAAAATGATTTCAAACCGCTTATCCCAAGTCAGTGATGACCTTCGCTTTTCATCTGAATTTAAGCGTTCAAACTCTCAGATGTGTATAAAAAATGTAATGAAACAGGAGTATAACATTTTCTTTGCAGTAAAGAAAAAGTAGAGAAAGACATACCGAATATGAAAAAGTCCAAGCTTTTATTTGGTAAATATTCATAAACTAACATCCTTTCTTCTTTTTCAAAGCAACAACCGAGCAGCCGCACCAGATTTCTGTGTTGAAGTTTAACTAACAATCTAACTTCAGTTTTAAACTCTTCTGTCCCTTGACCTGAATGTTCAGACAATCTTTTCACTGCTATCTCTTGTCCATTGGCTAGGCAGCCCTGAAATGTTTATAACTCTTCAACCCCATTTCACTCTTTTTTTCATTATTTTTCTACAATTTCTATTCAAGGAAAACTAAAGACATAAAAGACACTTCTCACAACAGTTGCTCATGCATGATGGAGTTTGAGTTACCTTGTATACAGAACCAAATCCACCTTGCCCAAGCTTGTTCTCATCTCCAAAATTTCTTGTGGCTTCCATTATTACTTTAAGGCTGAAAAAGGGAAGATTTGGATGTGCGTTGCTTGGGATATCGTGGTCGTCTTCAGGGGAAAATTGGTTTAAATGTTGCCTCACTTTATCTGAAATCATAAATGCACGACATAAAAGAATAAGCTCCTCTTACATTTTTCTTTTGTGCTATTTCTACAAAAAATTTCCCTTTATTTGAAATATTGGAAAACAAGTTCTAAAGTTTGTCTTCTTTTTAAGAGGGGAAATAGTAGTAGATGAGGTATAAATATTTCTACATTAACTATGTCGATGCATCTATAACTCTACATTTAGCCATAGTGTTTCCGATGTAAGGATCCCTCTTATTCATTTTAAATAAAACCTTAGATTCAATACCTGCAGTTGGTGACGAAGCTTAAGATCGGTTAAATAGCCTTACTAACTGTCCCATAGTACGCAGACCTTATAATGAGTCAAAAGAACAGAAGAAGAATGTCTAAACCAGAAGAAACTGATAAATTGACCATTTTTCATGAATATATGCATAGTTGTTGCATATTGACAATTAAGTTGTTTAGAGGTATTCAAGAGATTAACAACAAATAGTTGAACTATAAAGAACAGGGAAGTGACTTCCCAAAAAAGCCCACGCTGGAATTGGGGAATTTCCTGACAGTTTGATAATATCTATTCTTCTATTATACACTTAATGTCAAAAGGTTTGAGCCATAGTTTTTAATACAAAAGAATTTAATTTAAAAACACATATATACATTGTAATTCAACCAAAGGCTGTTCAGTCTATTTCTAACGAGTTGAGTGCAGAGATCTTTATAGTGACGGCACATAAATTCAATCCTCGTCTTTTTATCTTACAATTTCCACATTAGAGTGCTGTGTAATAGCATCCTTAATAGTAAATGACGCACCTTTGCTTTTTCTCTTCCACATGTAATATACACAGGAGAAAAGAATGACACTTGTCAGTACTGAAGCAATAGGAATTGCAACCATCCTCTTTTTACTGCGTACTCCTTTTCTTTTTTTGTTATAATTTTCTGACAAGAAGAAACAGGTCAGATAGGTTGAAGCAGAGTGTTAAAATATATGTGTGGTGTTAAATTCATAGAGAAAAAAATAGTGGGAGGGAGTACCTAGTTCGACTGCATCAACTCGAACAAATAAATCTTGGCCTTGATCACTCAGTTTTTGTATGTCTATTAAATTTCCATGCCATGCCAAGCACCCACTTCCACCATTCCTCACATCAAGAACTGCATAAGCAGTGCAAGAGCAGTTTCTCAAGCAATCCTTCTCACACTCATCCAAACTCCAACCCTCTTTGGCAGTTGCCTCAGACGTATCAGGGAGCTTTAAGCCTTCAAGTTTCACAAACCCTTCTCCATTCCCGCAAACTGATACACCTTTCTTCCTCACGCACCCTTCTGACCCATCTCTGTTATTGTACCACTCATGTGGGGATTTGGGTTCAAACCCAGGTAGACAAGTGCACCGAAATTCCTCAAAGTTCAAAGGGTCACAATTGCCGTTTGATCCACAGGTTCCATAGTTATCACACTGATTTGTTGGTTCAGACCAGTACCTATTCCATTGATTCTTTTGGTCATCCCAAGTGAATACTTGAAAGAAACCTGATGGTTGAACTACTACCCTAGAGATCAACGACTGATCAACCGTGCTATACGAGAGCACTGCCTGGTTATCATCTTCTATATAAGAAGCGTTAAAAGTATACATATCTCTCTTCATGTCGGGTATACCCATAAATAATTCTCCGTTCCACGATCCGCCTCGCCAAAAGGGCAGGTTCTGGTGGTAAAAGATCAACTGGGGTTTCCCAGCGCTGCTTATTTTCAATGTGTACGAACCTGCTCCGGGATCATTATCTGTCTTCCAAGATTGGAGGAACCAGCTCTGGTTTGTTCTTCTGTCGAAACCAACCCTTAGATATTGAAGTAAGGTATCTGTGGGATGATCAAAGCTTTGCCAGATGACAGCTTTGGTGTTGTCAAGAATCAGAACAAGATTACCTATATCTGTGAGTTTAGCCATGACTTTGGTGCTGTTTGATTGAGAAGTAGAAATATTGGTAGACCAAACTGGAAAGGTGCTATATTTGTGTTGGAGTACTAGGTTTCCATCTGGATTGATTGAGAGAAACCCAGAAGTGTCATTTATTGGAGTGTTTCTGTTTGCAACCCAAGCAACAGTTTGTTCTTGCACATTGTTGTACCATATTCCCACATAGCGGAAGTTGGACTTGACTGGACTGAAGAATCCAAGAGCAAATGTTTGGGCTTTTGAAACAAGAAGCTCTCCATCTCTGATGCCTTTGTCAGCAACTATGGTATCAGAAGAAGAGCAAAAGGAGAAGCTGAATAGTAGAATCTTAGCGCAGAGCAGGTAGATGTATTGACTCATGACAAAGCTTGAAAGAATTTTAGCATGGTGCATGGAGTTCCTCTTTCATCCCCTCTTGCATTTTATGAGGAGAATCCTACTTTGTACTTGAAGATTAGTGCTGTCAAATCAAACGTGTTCATACTCTTCTTGTACTAATTTTTCTCTCTAGCAGATTCATGTACCCACACAACTACGCAAGAATTTCACTTGGATTGAGGACTCCTACACTTTGGAAGAATCATTCCTTTTGTCATGATTGTCTTTGAATCGTCGTGGAGGCTGCTGAATGCACAGACAACAAAGGCCCACCCCCCCCCCCTCCCCCCCCCCCCCCCCCCTCCCCCCCCCCTCCGTACCTAAAACGTTATTCTTTTCTGCCTACAAGTAACTGTTGCATGATGAAATTTTTATAATTATTTTACTTTTTATTTTTTTTAGAATACAAAACTTTATTTTTTTAACTGTTTTATCTTTATAAAATGAATCAAATAAACGTAAACGTAGAATAAAAGAAAAAAAACTTTGTAATTCCACGACAAATGTTCATTGGAAGAAAACAATTTATGATAGTAAAAAGATAGGATTCGTAAATTTTTTTTACAGATATTCCAAAAGAAAAATATAATTTCATGAAAAAAATATACATAGATTTTTCTATATATATCATTTGAATTATGAAAATGCAGCTATAATTTATTATTGAATCAACAAAAAAAATTAAATAAAAATGACTTTACGATAATGAACCAAACTTATAAAACAAATTAAAGTGTTATCCTATAATTAGTGTGTGTAACATTGCATTGCTTGCATCACCAATTATACAAAGACACATGACGTGTTAGATTTCAAAGAATAGCGTATTTTTAGGACGGAGTGGTGGATAAATATATATTTAATAACTCACTAGAATCATTAGTGTTGTTTTGTGTTATCACTTTTCTCGTCATTGTGCATTTCTATGTAATAATATATTAGTACATATATTAGAATACGTGTTTTTGCTTAACTCAACTACTAACTTAACCCATACGGTACGAGTTGATTATCACTAGCTGATCTCTCTTATGTATAGATAATCCTCGGTCGATATGTGCCTTCTCCTTTCAAATTTTCACACGATGAAAATAACTTTTTGATATTTCTTTAGTTGATGTCATTTATTTAATGTATTGCCTCGAACAAATAGTTTCTTTCATGATTAAAGACTTTTTCAATTTTTCATATTAGTCCCTAAGCTTATTAATATGTTAGCAACTAAAACATCTCTACGTAAGATAAAAAAAAATAGTGATATTTTGGCTTGATTATGAATTGAAGCCTAAAATTTTATATCAGGCTTCAATTCTTCCACAACCAAAACAAAAACCATAACAAAAAATAAAAATGAGGGATTAGGTTTTGCACGCTTCGATAACAAAGGATGTTTGATAACAATGGATGCTTCGCGTTCGTAAGTGCAACAATGATTTGTCTTCGCAAGGCAAGAATGATTCTCATTTAATAAAGAACCAAAACTAGATAAACAAATAGAATAGAGAAAAAAAAATGTCCACATTTTTGTCTCGGTTATAAACCAAAGCAAAAAGGTTCATATTTTGCTTCGATTAAAAGAAATCAAAGCAAAAGACTCCACATTTTGCTTCGATTTAAAGAAACCAAAGCATTAAACTATAAAAAAATTCAATGAAATTATAACTTGAATAATATACTTTAGGTCTTTCCCTAGTATACTCTAGCTTCCTTCCCTAGGAGAAAACAATTCCTCATTTTGCATGAATAGAAACACTTTGGGTGCTTGGAAGAGCCGCTTGGAGGTTTCTAGGAGTGTTGGGAAGCTCTTCACTTCTCCTTGGGTCTCCTCCTTCATCCATGGATGTTTTCCTCGTATGTGGGTTGAATTGGAAGATGGATTGCAAAATGGACATGGAAATGCAAATAGGAGGCGCAATTAGAGCTTATAACAGTTGCTAAGGGCCTTGGGAAAGTGCCTTCTTCTCTCTTGGGTTTCATTTCTTCCTTATCTCTTCTATTTGTGAACCTTAGGCTCTCCACCATGTTAAGCTAACATTATTTATTGGGATTTGATGTAATGAACTAATTTCTTTTGTAATTTGTGTTGTTTGCTTTTCCAATTCAATTCAGTATATGAATTTTGTGTTTAATGCTTGTTGTGGTTTGATCACTAATAACTTGGTTGCTTGTTTTTAAGGTGTTAAAAAATGTCTTTTGAACCTAAAACGAAAATTGAATACCTAATGGAGCTTGTATCTAGGAATAGAACACGATTTATTAGTAATCTTAAGACTCTTAAACTTAATTCATGGTTGCTTGTTGATGATCCCAAGAGTTGGACTTTGATGAGTTATCATAGGCTAAAAGTCATTATGAATAGGATTTGAATAAACTTGTGAGTTTATTTTAACTTGAATATGAAATTGAGATGTTTGTTAATGCATGAAAATGAAGTGAATGAAATTTAGTGTTGACAATTGTACATACTCTATGTTAAACCTTTGTTGCACACCAACTGTTTAATAAAATACCAAAAAATGTTTTTTGTGTTTTTGTGAATTTTGTTGTATAATTGAGTTGTGAATTGCAAGAGTTGTCATGTATTACACAAGTTCCTATAGAGGAAACAATATTTATTACTTGTTACGTGTGACCGGTGCACTTGTTGTTTTCCACTAACACTTGTTGGCCTCAACTTCTTTGTCTTGACATATCAGCCTCAACATCTCGACCTTGACTCACGACCTTAGATTCTCTGTCTTGAATCCTTAGTCTTGATATCTCAGCCTCAACATCTCGAACTCTACCTCTCAGTCTGTACCTCAGTCTCTATCTTTTGGCCTTTACCTCCAGCTTCGACATCTCAGTTTCTACCTGTCGACTTCAACCTTTTGGCCTCGACCTGTCAATCTTGACCTCTCAGGCTTAACTTCTCAATCTTGACATCTCAGGCTCGACATCTTGGCCTCAACCTTTCAGTTTTGAGTCTTCATTCTTGACTTTCTCAACCTTCATGAGTTCTTGACCTTCTCGGCATTCTCTACCTCTTGGGCTTTTTGGCCTTCTTAACCTTCTCAACGTTATCGATGTTCTCAACGGTTTTGGCATCTTGGCCTTGAGCTCTCTGTCAAGATCCATTTCAGTCTTGGTTGAACACACTTTTAAGTCCCTTACCAAGGTCCAACTTGGTCATAGTTGAACATGCTTCTAAGTTTCATGGCAAGATCCAACTCGGTCTTGGTCGAACCTAAATCAAAAGTTCCCTACCTAGAAATGTCTCGATCATGTTTCAACCTAATTTTATGTTCCTTACCGAGATCCATCTCGATCCTGGTTGAACCTTAAAAAGGTTCTCTACTAAGATCCACCTCGATCCTGGTTTACCTTAATTACCTCCCGTTGACAACCTAACAATTTAGTAACTTTCCAATCAAACCTTTTCATCTCTTTGCTCCTTGAGACTAGGGGGCTAGCATACCTGTGAGATGAGATAGCCAAAATATATGGCATTTTCTTTGCATTAATATGGATCATATTGGCCCATTGTGGCCTAGATCATCTCGATATTTCAAGACTCTAATTTGGATCATATAGAGTCTGGGGTGCTAGTGTATATGTATTTGAAACCATATAAGCCTATACATCTTTGATTATCTTTGCCTGTAATGACCTGAATCTTCTCAACCTGTAATGATCTCAATCATCTCGGTCTGTAATAACCTGTACTATCTCGACCTATAATAGCTTGGATCATCTTTGCATGTGATGACCTGGATAATCTCAGCCATTGTGGCCTAAATCATCTCAGCCTCATTATGTTATAGCAATGATTAAAAACTAAAATGTATGACAAAGATTATTAAACAAATTAATCATGGTAATTATTTGTATGGCTCAATCCCAACAAAGTAAGGGTTCAAAAACCCAATATAAATAGTATTGTTCATGAGGTAAATTATTATTTATTCATTATTACAACATATATTTTTATCTGACGCACTTGGCCAACTTGAACATCAGATGTCTTCTACAGGCACACCCCTCTCGGCCTCACTCTTGTATCACCAAGTCTCGTGTGTCAAACTCGCAACTAATAAAAGAAAGCACCACTATTTTTTGCAATGACAAAGAGCAAAGCATTGGTAGAAAGTACTGCGGCAATGACAACCAAAATGGAGACAACCAAAGCAATGAGAGTGAACAAATCAATGACAACAAGCACAACAATTTTGATTTGGGTAAAACCTAAAATGTGGAAAAGTAGAACTTCAAAACAGTTGTGGCACTAGTACAGTCGAAGGAAATGACATCTGTTATTTTGGGCCATAGGCAGCGGTTTCTCAACCGAGGCATATACTGACGAGGTAAAAAGTCTTCCTCTTATGCCTCGGTTGTAAACCGAGTTAGTATCTTATCCTATACTATCTCCGTTGAGACCTGAACCGAGGCAGTAGAGTGGTTTTTACTTCTTTTTTTCTGGCCACACCTTGTGGAGCATGGGGAAGTAGAAGTGCGTCCAGAGAGTGGTTACAGAGTGATTCACTAACATTGGGAATTTATTATGAAGCTTTGAAGAAGCTTTGAAGACAACAAACAATTGACCTCTGGGAGGCAGGCCCTCTTTGATGATAGGGTGATTCACAAACTCTTGGCTCCATTTATATAACTTGGCAGCAATATGTCAACCAATATCTTGGCAGCAATAACTTGGCAAACAATTTCCTACAATATTTCAACCCAATATCCAATGAAATTGGTAGCAATATCTACCAATCCTATGCTCTCTCCTCCAAAGAACCTCTTCTCCTTCAGTGCTTCCTGTAGGATCTCCAAAGCTTCCATGGCTTCCTTTGTGGTGCCTTCTCTCGCCCCTTCTTATCACTCCAGCACACATTCCATATTGCAGGCAAAATCTACAAAAATAAAATTGAATGATGAGTTTTGAAATTGAAGGCAGAGAACTCAAAAATCCCCAAACGAAACCCTCGTTGCCAAATGCAAAAGCCCTCGCCGCACCACCACTGTTGTACCATCAGCTCGCCCTTGTCGGTCCATCGTCACGCCTTTGTTGTTCCATCACCTCACCCTTGTAGGTCCATCCCCTACGAAGGCGAGATCCACCACCAGCCGCCAGCCGCCGCCAACGAAGCCTGAGTCGCGCCTCCCACAGTGTCGCCAAGCCCCAAATCGAAACCCTAAATCGAATCGCCAACGCCAAGCCCCAAATCGAATCGACGCCCTGCTGTCACCTCCACAAACAGGGATCGTCACGCCGCGAAGACGAAGTCGCGCCGGCCGCCCCTCCCTACGCGAAACCGCGTCTGAACCTGAAAAGAAAGAAGGGAAGAAGAGAACCCAAAGACGAACCCAAAACAAAAAAGAAGAAGAAGAAGAAGAACGACCTATGCGCCACCGCGAGCCACCATGAACGTCGCCTGGTTGCGCATCTCCACACCGTTGCCTGGTCGCTTGGTCGCCTGGTCGCGAGAAGAACGAGAACGGCCAAGGTTTTGAAAATGAAATTTGATTACCCTTACCCCTTTCGGACCGAAAGTATTGGAAAGACAGTGCATATTGCCTCGGGGGTCCCAGTGGACTGAGGCATTTTCAGGGTGTTAGGCATCGGGTGGGGTTTGAACCGAGGTCATATTGTCTATATGCCTCGGTTCCCTTAAATCGGGTCAGAAAAGTTAACTTAAACTACGGAAATGTCACCTTTTTGTTATAGATTTCGGTTCTGCCTCAATCGAAGCCTATTGTGCGATTTGAAATCCAATTCTTTTACTAGTGTGGTAAGGCACTCAAACGCCGAGAGCGATGTTTATGAGGACGATAATGAGAAAAGGAAACGACAGCAAGAGAGAACACAATTTCAAATGCAAAGAGATTGGAAAAATCGAGAAAAAGAGGTTCACAAAACATAAAAATGAAGAGAGTGATTTGAATAAAAGGGAATACTACCAAGTGGTCGCGTTTGAATAAAAGGGGATACTATATTGGTTCCCATTATAATCAATATATATCTATTTTTTGTTAAAAAATCTTTAAAAAACATATTAGATCAGTTCATCTAACAATCAAAGTTATATCATTTATAGTATTTATAAAATTGTCACAGAAAAAAAAATTAAATCGTTTCTTCCAAAACTTATGTTATATCTATTATTATCTCTATTTTACACTAGTGAAATATTAAAAAATAAAAAACAAAGTTACTTTGAGATAAAGAAATGAATTTATAAAAAAAAATCATTTTTTCATAATGATACTGTATTGTTGTTCCTATTTCATTTAGTATTACGCACTAAAAAAAACATGATGAAAGAAAAGTAAAGAAATATTTACGTATGTATTTAGCACATATAATAATATTTCGGAGTTATAGGGCCAACACATCAAGGCCGCGAAATTAGGTTTGGGAAAAAAAACCTGATCGTGTAGTCAGAAATGTCATAATTATGCGTCAAATGCATTAAAGACTGATTAGAAATAAACGTAATTTGCAATACGGAATAGAAGTATCAGAGAATAACAAGCGAAAGGTTGTAAGTAATATGTATAACATGCAATAAAATAAATAGAAAAAAATAAGAAAAGGAATAAATAAAATATAAGAAAAATAAATAAAGAAAGTTGACATTGGAATTCTTTTTAAATTATTGAAAACTTAATGAGAATGTTTAAGATTACAATATGTCTTTTCATGCTGGTTGCACAGGGTAGGGGTTTTCGTTAAAAATGAAAATGTTTCAACTTCTAAGTTAGTTTCAATACCCATAGACTTAAGATAAGAAATCAAATGGTGGATCATGTTTTCTCAAAATCTTATGATTTGATTTTCTTTTCATCATATTTTGTTAATTTTTCCTTACATCTCCATTTATACATAGCGCCGTTCTTTTTTCAAAGAATAATATTTTTTCGTAAAATAATTTGTACATTTTCATATTTATTATTCAAGAATTACAAGTTTAGGTACTAATTTTAACAACTAAAAGAATCGGTAGTAATTAATTTTTGAACTAAATAACTAAATATTACCTACCAAATTTATCAGCTAGCAGCATCATTTTTGCCAAAATATCTTTCAATTGTTTCTATTGAAAATTTGCATTGATTTTATAAATGTTTTTATGGTAACTTATATTTTTTAAATATTAAATACTTTTTTAAAGTATTGTTATAAAAATTTTAAATATATGTTAAAATTATGTTAATATAGTAATTGTTTGGTAGGTATTTTTCCCCTAACCTTTTAGGTAGATATCCTATAAATAAATTTATTTAAAAAGTCTCTCAAAACACATGGTTTGACAAAATATTAAATACTTTTTTAAAAGTATTGTTATAACAAAATATTAAATATATGTTAAAATTATGTTAATATAGTAATTGTTTGGTAGCTTTTCTTTCCCTGACCTTTTAGATAGATATCTATAAATAAATTTATTAAAAAAGACTCTCAAAACACACGGTTTGACAAAATAACCTCTCTCCTTCGTAGAATTATTCCTTTGATTCAATTCCGATGGTGAAAGCATGAGTGAGAGTTGGCAGTTGTCATCATCATCATAACTTTTTCTAACCAATTTTCTGCCAGCACCACCTTCCATCCGAAATGTTCATAACATAGAGTGAAATACAAAGTTGTTAATTTTTCTTTTAAGTATACATTTTCTCTAATATTTAGTTATTTTAGTTTTTTCAAAAAATTAGTTTTAGAAGATTATCATGGAGAGGTTGTCATTACAAGAATTTTTGTAGTTATTGACAAAAATAAAGTCATAATAAATTCAAATTTATAAAAGATTTTAGAATTTAAGTTATAGAAAAATACTTTTACCGGTAATGAATCTGTTAATAAAATATCGTTAATGGAGAGAAGGAGGAAAATAAAGAGAATGAAGAGAAGGATAAATAGGAAGTGGATGAGGAGGAAGAGGTGCAATAGTGGTGATGACCTATGGTGACAATTAAAGTTGGAAGAGGAGAATTAGAGGTGATGATAACAAATAAGTTGCTGAGTATGAAAAAGGAGGAGGAGGATGAGGAGAGGAGAAGAAGAAGGAAATGAGAAAAGTAGAAATAAGAAGAAAAAAATAAAAGAAAATGGAAAGAAGAAAAATAACAAATTATGAAATTTAGTGGCAAATTTTACTGATGATATTAATAAATTTGTCAGTATTATCGATGAATATTTACTGATAAAAATTAAAAGTGTCGATAATTATTAATGAATTTCATAATTTGTCAATAAAATTTATCGATAAACATTTTATCAATATATTTTTTATCATCATCTATAAATTTAAATTATCAACAAAGTTTTTTCATTACTAGCTAATTGTTTTCGTTGATAATACGTTATTTTCTTATAATGTATAATACTCTATTATTAATGTTGTGTTGGAATAAAAAAATATTTACTTATATAATCTGTGTAGAGAATTTTTTTTATCACCAACTTACCCTAATATGGCACATCTGGATTATGTTGATATTTATTATTAGGTTTAATACATCATTTGGTTCTTAGTTTTGAACTTTTTGTTCAAAGTCGTCCTACCTTTTAAAAAAGTTCAGTAAGGCCCCATATTTCATTAAAAATGGTTCAAAATGGTCCTTTTGGCTTACGGCGTTAAAAACATAATAGTGCAATTGCCTCCGTGGCCAAAAGTGAATGATGTGTACAGTTTTGCAATATGTTGCACGTTTGATATATTTTAGGGTGTAAATTTTAAAAATAAAATTGAATGACGTGGAAAAAGTTTAACTCAAGGTTAAATAAAATTACAATTAGTTTAGAATCCATTCGCGATTTGGGGTTCAAGAATTTGGTGAGAGTGATCTTCAATTTGGGTTCATGGCTCGTTGAAGGTGCAATTGGAAGAATCTCATTTCAGCATTCATAATCTCGCTTTCGTCATTCGGTTTTCAATTCAACCATAACAAAAGAGAGAAGGAAACCTACTGCACCCACCTCCATCTTCTTTGCGTGAGGCTACTACAACACCACATTCACTCACGACTGCACTTTTCTCACCTCGCCGTTAGCATTATAGCCAAACGTAATCGTCGGCGTTGTTGCATCTCTTCCAAGGCGCGTAGTTGGCCAGGATCTCCACCAACGTTACCACCGATCCTTCTTCTCAATTATTGTTCAACCTTCCTCCTCTTCTTTGAATGGGTTATTCTAGTTGTGGGTGTTTGAGGTGAAGAAGAAGACAACAATAGGGTGATGGTTGCTGAAATGTTGGGAGAGAGATGAGGTTTCTGATTGTTTGTGAATTGCAAATTGGCAATTAGGATTTCTGATTTTTCACATGATTTTGTGAACTGTGAATTGAGATTCTGATTTTGAAAACTTCAATTGGGGCTTCTGATTTTACACATGATTTTGCACAAACCCCATCCCTTTTCTTTTACCTAATAACTTCAACTTTTTAACATTTTCACATACCTTGCCAACTCAATTCACCTCACCTTGCTACACAATCAAAAATTGTACACATCATTCAGTTTTTGTCACGGAGGCAATTGCACTGTTATGTTTTTAACACCGTAAGTCAAAAAGACCATTTTGAATTGTTTTTAACGAAATATGGGGTCTTACTGAACTTTTTTAAAAGGTAGGACGACTTTGAACAAAAACCCCAAAACTAGTGACTAAATGACGTATTAAACCTTATTATTATATTCTTATAAACTTTTATTATAGGAAACATAGTTGAGGCATCCAATTTTCTTTAGGCTTTGTTCACTTGAATGGATTTGGGGGAGAGTGATTGAGGGGATTTGAGAGGTAAATTTTGTTATTGTTTATTTGACTAGATTTGGAGATAACTGAGAGTGATTTGGAGGTAAAGTTTATGAGAATTAGTGTAGGATTTGATTGATGTGACAGATTAAAAAAAATTACTTTCAAATTCACTCTCATTTACCTCCAAATTCACTCAAATAAACAATAACAAAATTTACTTTCAAATTTTTTCAAATCCTCTCAATCACTTTTCCCAAAATTCATTCAAGTGAACAAAGTCTTATCGATGTTTATGATAACTTTCATAAACATAAGGATGGCTAAATGATTTTCAACATGCTGAAGAACTATATTGTAAGTTAATTTTAACGTCATGCTTGTTACGTGTATTTTTGTACATTTTACAAATAATACAAGCTTAGAAATTAGTTGACATTTGTGAAATTTTTGTTTTATTTTATTTCTTAAACTTCGTATGTTATACTAATTTACTGATTCTATATACTTGTTTTAGGAATCATGTGTCTCCGTAGTATTATTTAATAAATTCTCTTATAAAAGTTGTATTGGAAGCGACTTATTTTCTTCTCTTACCCTAATAATTAAATATTTAGTATGATCCGTTACAAGGTGTTAGGGAAAAAATAGGCACCATGTAAGCAACATTTTAGTGCCCACCAAGCATCAACTTAGACAGTGACATGGACTCAATTATTCAGGTTTCACCTAACGAACAACTACTTTCATTAATATCTTTTATATCTTTTCCAAATTCTACAACCTATGCCGAATGCTATAATTCTTTTGGTAAAAAAAAAATACTTTTAGAACTATCTCTATTTCAAAATTAACATAATTTAAGGTTTTTCATTTAAGAATAAGAACAAAAATAAATGTTTAACTCTTTCTGAAGATTTTTATTAGAATAAATTTATTCTCTCAAGAAATATATTGCTTGTGTTTATTAAAAGTGAATTAGAGATGAAGTAAAAAGTTAATATATTTATAAAAAAGATAAATAATAGACTTTATAAAAATATAAAGAATAAATCTGTTATAAATATTTACAATATTATGAACAAAAACTTTTTTACGACATGTAAATTTATTGTTTTTAAGAACTTATATGCAATGTGTTGTGCAAGTTCTCCATGATATAATAAAAACTTCTCGAAAATTTTCATGATATCAAAATTAGCAACAAACTCTAAAAAGAATAAATATACGTACCCATGATAATAAAAAAGTTAGAAAAAAAAATTAGAGAACGAAATAGATGTGAGATGGAGATATAGAAGAAAAATGTGTCTCGTGATTTTGGAGGAAGCACATGACATCTATTTATAGGTGGAGGAGAGGATTTGAGAGGGGCTAAAACTTGTGACTTATGAAAGACACACTGCACCTTACAGTTGAAGGCAAACATGACCCTCGCGATACTTGCAACTACAACTAGGTTAGTTTTGGGTCTTGCAGAGAAGGATCGTCTAACAAAAATTTGTTGCAACAAGCTCGGCCAACAAACAATCTCAGTCAACAAACAAGCTCGATCAACAAACAAGCTAAGCCAATAACCAAGCTCAGCCAACAACCAAGCTCGACCAATAAACAAAAGGAGGCAATGAGACTTAATATATATTTTGCAATATATTTATAACAAAGGTTTTATAACAATTTCCTAAACATGGCAAAAGATAAGAAAGAAAGATTAAAAGAATAAAGTCATGGGTCTCATAAGATGTAATGAACTAGATTTAGTATAGCAAGCTATATGAACCAAAGACACTTAATGTGTGTTAGTGGTTTATCAATCACAATACACCCTCACAATCCTTATTGTTATTGCTATGTTACACTTACTAGGTTATGTGTGTGTCAGGTATTCATGAGTGCTCTAGAGATCATGTCAATATCTCATATAAATGGCCTCATTCGATAATCATATATGTGATTTCATCAAGTGTATGCTGCAAATCATATATCACTCGTAAGAGGTATGATAATCATTGAAAAATTTGTTTAAACTAAAATTTTTACACCACATAGTGAAGTACAGGGAAAACAATAGAAAGGAAGGAGGGAGGGAGCGAGGGGGGAGGCGTGAATAGTGTTTTCAAAATCTTTCGTAAATCAATGCATGTCAGTTACAACAAAAGTTAGACGATCTACTATAGTTGTTAGACGATTGTGTTTTCAACAAAGCATTTTAAGAAAACATTTTAAATAAAGAGGATAAGTACACACATATCTTTATACTTGTTCACTCAACCTAAGCTACATTTAGTCTCCCTCAAGAACTTTTGAGAGGTTTCACTAATCTTATCCAAGATTACAACCGAGTACAAACCAATTTTGGTATACACCAAGTATTCTAACCACTCTTGGTGCCCTAGTCAATCCGAACTAGTCTGAGTTTAACAACTCCTGGTATCCAAGTATTCTAACCACTCCTAGTCACCTTAGTCAATCCTTACTAGTCTGAGTTTACCCACTCCTAATTTTTAAGTATTATAACTACTCTTGGTATACACCGAGTATTGTCAACCACTCTTGGTTTTCTTAGTCAATCCTGACTAGACCATTTAGCCCAATACAAATGATTAAATACAAACAAAATAAGTGTTTAATTATACATACATATTTAAGTAACTCTTAGAGAGATGATCAATACAATACAATACAATATAATATGTGAACTTATGAAGTTATTTATCTTAGGTTGAAGAACATTAGACGATATAAGCTTTGAGGTAGAGTAGAACTAATGTTCAATGATCTTTCTTGTGTATGATCTCTCTCTCTCTCTCTCCTTTTCTCTCTTTTATTTTTACCTTCTTCAACTTCAGCAACTTTTTCTTATCTTCTTCTCTTTTGTGGATCTTCTTTATATAACCGTATTGAGAAATGACCGTTGGATATAAAGTTGACTTCTTCTAGATAGACTTCATACCTCTTTAGGTAGCCGGTCATACTCAGGTCTACGTTATAGTGTGACAATGCTTTCTTTCAAATGTAGAAAGTACGACCTTATGATGCAAAAGCTCGAGGAAATATTTTAAGAATGTCTTCTTATCTCTCAATGTCTTTCTATCCTTTATGGAACGCTTTTGAATAAAGCTTTATCATTTACATTACCTACACAAATAACAAGAACAAGGCATACAAGCAAAGAGACACTCTTTCATACATAATTAAATGTTTTAAACATGGATGATCATTAAGCATGTTGTATGTTCAAAAAATTTTGTCACACGTAATCATATTTTGATAAAGACATTGTTTGAAGACAAAACATTTGGTATGTTATGATATGATCTTTTAAGCCTTTTGTTTCATAATGTTGTTTACACTAAAGTACAACATTTTGACATGTTTGGTAGAGCTTCTTTTCAGATGCTATAACTTTTGTTAAAGTGCTAAGGTGATAAGATATTTTGTTAGGTGTTCTATAGCATTTGGTGCCTCATGTATCTTATGCCTTGGACATGTTTGAAATATCAGATAGTTATGTTTCTTTTTATGGCGTTAAGCATGTTATCTTGATATCCTAGATATCTCATTTTGTCATACGCTTGGTGGCTTTCTAGGTTTGTATGTTGAATTTTAAGCATAAGCGTTCAACTCAATGTTTACATAGATTATGTTTCTATTGTATCAGACAATACTTTCATTTAGACAAACTTTACTTCAAGCATTGTATTCTTTGTAGACGCTTATCTTGTTCGATACACTGTATATATTGTTATATCTAATAAACACATGTTGCATCTAGTATTATCCTTTAGTACATGTCATCGTTAGACATTATATTATGATCAATATTTACATTGAGTGTTGTTTGTTAAACTTCAAAACATGAGTTGTTGGACAATCTAGTTTCCCTAAACAATCTTGTCTTAACACATAGAATTTTAATTACAAAGTTAAATCTCTTAGTAATGCATTCTCTATCACTTTCATACACATTGTTAAGACAAGATCGACTAACACTTCATTGCGAAAATTTTTCAACTCTATTCAACCCCCCTCCCCCTTTTTCAGAGTTTACTTGTGATTTCACACACCATAGGAATGGACATAATTGATTAAAAATCAATTTAGTGCTATTAGAACTAACAAGTGACTTGTTTTTACCCATATGAACATTATTCATGAGATCTATAATCATAAAGGTTGGGTTATCATCACTTTTTTGTTCGCAAGTGACTTAAGTCTCATTTCCTTAGATGTTTCTAAAATCATATTTCTTTTAAGGGGTTTTGTCAAAGGATTTGCTAGATTCTGTGTTGACTTCACATAATGAATGGAAATAATTTAATTCTTTAACAGTTGTTTCACCAAATTATTTCTCAATTGTATATGTTTATTCTTTCCATTGTAATTCTTGTTTTTACCTATAATTATTGCTAGTTGGTGGACTTTTTCTCATTTGAATCAGATATATAGTTAGCATCATTGTACCCTTCTAGTACAATATGAAATTCATTATATTCAATGACATAATTCATTAAACCTCTTAAGTGTCTCATAAGCCTTGCAAATGCATCCCAATGTTCTTGATTTGGACATTGAGTGTACATACTCAGTCTACTTACTACATAAGCAATATCAGGTCTAGAAAAGCTCAACAAAATATAAGAAGTTCCCAATTATAAGAGGTACTCACTAGTTTGAAGTCATAATACCCAAGTTCTTAATAAGTTTCTCAATGTATATTTCTTGGGATAGTAATATATTATCTCCCTTCATTATGATTCTAACGCATAAAATAACATTGGCTCCTCCTGTGTCGTTCATTTCAAATCTTGATCCTAGAAACAATGTAGTTTTACTAACAATCTTATTTCATGTACCAAATATTAACATGTCATTCATATAATGTAATACTTGTGAGAAATGTTTACATGAGATAATAATATGTTTTTAAACTATTAATTTGTATGTTAAAAGATTGAGATAGTTTGTATCACTAGAAGCCTTGTGTTGAAAAGTAAGGACTTAGGTTCGATACTCATTCATTCATGATGTTTTGATTTATATTTTATTCCTTAGTTGTGGGTAGAAATGTAGAGAGTAACATTAAATTCTATAAAAATAGTAAGTAAGACAAAGAGATATGGTAGCTCAGATGGTAGTAGCTTGTGATTATAGAAAGTTCATGGATTCAATTCCAAGTGAGGAGATATATGGGTTGAAGTGATATGCTTAAAGGTAGCACGGGAAATTTAAAATAGGACATATAAAGATTGATAATGAAAATTTAATTAGGGATCAGTCATAACTAAAATAATATATATATATATATATATATATATATATATATATATATATATATATATATGAAGTTTAAGTCCTTGGATATTTGTTGTTCTGATTTTTGTTATCCTAAATGTATTGTCGCAATTATATTATAATATATCAATATGGATGAAAATACATCAAGTGTTAGTCGTCATGTTGGTGTATTAGAAGTGTATTAAGCCTTTTAAGGTTGGTGATTTGTTTTGTTTAGGGATTGATGCATTTTTTAATGGATGAGTGTATGCAAAGGTATTAAGTGTTAGTAATTTTTTTCCTTGGGATAAAATGACATGCTATTGGTAAATTCCAATTTCATTTTGTTTATCAATGTTACCTAATTGGGCATGATGTTGTTTTGGTTTCATTGTGATTACATGAAAAGACAATAAAATGCTTTGTTATAATTTATATAAGTAACATTAAAGAAGTGAATTTTGCTTTATTGAAGCTAGTCAGGCCTTGTTTAACATATAATCATTGTTGCTCGAGCTCTATCCAACATTGGTCGAGCTCTTTTCAACCTTGGTTGACCTTGTACGAGCTATGACCGACTTTGATCGAGTTGTATCCAACCATGGATGAGTTTTATCCAATCTAGGCAGAGCTTTATCCATCCCTGGCCGAGCTCTATCCGTCCCTGACCGAGTTGTATTCGGCCTTGGCTGAACTATTTTAAGTTGTGTTAGATTTTGAACTGAGCTATGTTAGATTGTGGGTCGAGTTGTGTTACACTTTAGACCAAGTTGTGTTAGACGTTTGATCGAGAAGTTTCTGAACTTGGTCGAGTTGTTTTGTTGTCGGCTGAGTTGTTTCCGAACCTGCACTAGTGAAAAAACAACGTATGACGTCACGCGTTTAACGTCTAACCACTAAATAACCAACGTTAAAAATGACCGGTGACAATGTTGTAAATAAATGCAATTATTAAACATCGTTTAAAATTATAATTTGACATAAGACAATATAAAACGTCGAATGCCTCAACGTTAGACGTCAAAATGCCAGTGAATTCAATAAAAATTTGAGCGGGAGATTGAAAATTCACTCACTTTATCTTAACGCGCGAGACACTCTTCTCTGCTCAAACTTTTATCGAACAAAGTTTGACGACCATCACATGTAATCTTTCTTTCATTTGATACAAATGCATGTTAATTAACTACTTTAGGTATGATTTTCGTTTGTTTTCACCTATTATTTTCGTGTTCTTGTCCTTCATAGGCGCATTTTGTTTTCTCTCTCACTGGTGGCAACACTTTATTCCGATGAACCCACCTTTTAAGGGTTAGTTTTCGTTTTCGTTTTGAAGAACTTATTTGTTAAACTTGTTTGTTGTTTTTTTCTTGTTGAATTTGTTTGTTGTTGTTTGGTTGAACTTGTTTGTTGTTGTTGTTTGATTGAACTTATTTTTTGTTTGATTGAACTTGTTTGTTGTTTGTTACTGTTATTTGTTGTTGATCCTATATTACCATTCATAGTTCTGCTTTTCAGGTTCCATAGAGTTGTTAAAAAGGATTACAATTAATTAAAAAAATAAAAAAAATTGATTAACGTCGTATTTGTTCAAAATTCGACGTTAAATTAACGTCGTATATTGACAAAATTTGACGTTAAATTAATGTCAATTTTTTTAAATTCGACGTGTAAGGCCAAAAATATTTGACATTGTACGTTGTTTTTGTACTAGTGCTGGTCAAAATCTTTTTATTGTTGGCCGATTTGTATCCGAACTTGGCCAAGTTGTTTCCGTTGTTGACCGAGTTGTATCCGAACAAGGCTGAACTATTTTCGTCATTGGCCAAGTTGTAGGAGAATTTTGTTTCTATTGTTATTTTAGGTTGTTTTTTTGCACTGGTTCAATTTTTCTTTGTTGTTCATTGTATTACTGGTACAATTTATATTCGTTGTTGCTGTTAATTAGTGTAGTTTTCTAGTTTGTTCTATTGCTTGGTGCAACAGTGTATTTTTTTTAGTTGTATAGTATTTTGCGTAGATATTGGTTGTTCAAATATTTGGTGTATTAAATGTTGAGTATTGGATGATCAAGTTGTGTGTATGTCTTCTCTCGTAACTGTAAAGTTAGAGTTAGTTCTTTTTTGCCTAGAAGGCTTTGGTGAGCAGAGGAAAAGGGGATGTTTTGTTTTTTCGCCGATAAAGCTTTGACTTGAGCTGAGTAAGTGTGCTCTGACCGTAAGGCTATGGTGAGTAGGCATAGTTTTTACTCGTAAGGATCTTGGAAAAGTTGAGTAAGTGTGCTCTAACTCTAAGGCTTTATTGAGCAAGTAGAGCTTTTACTCGTAAAACTTTTGGAAAGCAAGGGAAAAGGCCATGTTTATAAGACTTTAGTGAGCAGGAAGGGTGAAGATAAATTACGTGGGAAAGACAAAGTAATTGGATTATTACACTATGGTAATATGACTTGGTTATTCTAATGAACGCAGTCTTGGTTTATGGATTCGAATTATTGGTTTGAACGATGTGGGTGATGAACTAGGGTGTGGATTTATGTGTGGTTGCATTCTTGGTTTGATAACATGTTTTGAGTTAAAATATATTGAAGGATATGATGTGATTTTTATATTACATGCAATAAGTGTGAATGAGAAGTGTGTGTCTTGGCTAAAGGTGAGGGGGCTCTCGGAGTTGACCTCGAAACTCTAGTTGTGGTTTTTAAAGGAGCAGCAAGGAGTGGTGGACTCGACGTAGCAGTTCCGAAGGTGTACTTGCCCGAGGAAGCTCTTTGGGAGAGTGATGGAAAGTGACACTTAAGCTAGTAAGCTATGTGCAAGGATTCATTGTTGTTGGAGGATACTACAATAATTGTTATTTGATCATGTTTTAATTATAAATTAACAAAAGATAGAATGAGGCATGTTATGACGTGTTATTGTTATTTATTTATAAGCTTTAATTATTATGTTTCTTCTAAGTTATCTCACACTTGTATGTTTTTAGTTATGGTTTCCACTTGTGATGATCATATGACTTGTGTTATATGTGACCAAATAATGTTGCAGATAGTGGTTTGGATGCACGACAGTAAGGAGCATGGGAATTGCGTTCGAAATGCATTTTCTTATATTTCATATGTATTTTAGATAAACTTTATTATTGTCTATTCTTAAATAATTTCTTATTATTAGTAATAAATTTTACTAAGTGAAACATTTATTTGATGAAATAAATGAACGTTTTAATGTTTTGATTTTTAATTTTATGAAAAAGAATTATGTTAGTATATGTAGGAAAAATTTTAAGTGTTTAGTAGCATCCTGAATGGGTGTTAAAAAAACCAATACATTACCAAGTGTTTCATACCATTGTTTTTTGCTTGTTTCAAACCATACAAAATTTTTAAAAGTTTGCATACTTTATTAGGTATAACACACCCTTCAGGTTGAGTCATATATATTTTATCCCCTAAATCACTATTAAAAAAAGTAGTTTTAACAGTCATTTTGTGTATCACTAGTTTATGGATAACTGCTAGAGTTAAAATTACTCGAATAGAGGAACCCTAGTCATAGGGGCAAAAGTATCAAAATAATCTATGTTGGGTTTTTGAGCTAAAACCGTTTGCTACTAATCTTGTCTTATACTTCTCTATAAATACATCAGGGTGATACTTTTTCTTAAAGATCCATTTATAACCAATGAGTTTTGCTCTTTTAGGCAAATATGCTAAGGTCTAAGTATTATTTTTCTGAATTGATTCAATTTTAGTCCTAATGGCCTTATCTCACTATTTTGCATCAGGAGCACTAGTAGCCTCTACAAAGCTTGTTAGGTCATTATCAACGAGATAAGTATAAAAGTAATCTCCAAAATAAGTTTCCTTTCTTTGTCTTTTACTTCTTCTCAAATTCTTACACATGGCATCCCTATTATTATCAATAGGTTTAGACGTCTAAATAACCTTTAAGCCAAAAACATTTTCAAAAAACTCAACATATTTTGTCACCACTATAGTATTACGCTTAATCACACACTTTTAAGAACAAGAAACGTATAGGCAACATTATGTTCAGCATAGCCTAGGAACATTCAATTAGAGGTTTTATAGCCTATTTTCATTTTCTTAGGATAGGGTAACATTACCTTATCTGATCTAATCCTCTTAATTTTCTTATTCAATTGATTTTCTATTGCTTTATAAGTTGAAAACACATCAAAGGCTTCATCCTTATCTTTGATTAAGTAAACTTTGATGTATCTAGAATAATCATCTATAAAGGTTACAAAATATTGTGTACCACCTCTAGACATGATTTTTTAAAAAATAAACTATTTTAGTATAAATTAATCCTAACTATTCAGTTTGACGATCTACTAGATAACAAGTCTTTGTTATTTTAGATTCCACACATATATCACATTTACTACTATGTTTATCATGCATTTTAGTTAATCCTAGTCATTGTAATTTCACAACATCTGAGGAATTCAAAGGTCTTAATCTAGCATGCCACATTACAATGTAAGCAAAAGAACTTGATTCATTAATCATTTCATAAATATATCGAGTATGAAGAGACCTTGATCACAATATTTCTTCTGCATGAAAATATTATTTTTTTATCGTAGCAATCCTTTCATATTCAAATAACAGTTTAACCCCCACTTTTCCCAATAGTACTACAGAGACTAAATTAACTCCGATAGGGGGCACATGTAGCACATCACTCAAGGCCAAAGTTTTCCCAAATGTAAGCTTAAGAAGAACTTTTCCTTTTCCTAGGACAAGAGTTATCTTGGAATCACCAAGGTAAACATATTCTCCCTCATCCCCTACACTAGTGTAGGAGGAAAAAGCACTTATGTTTGCATGATGGCTCGACTTTTCTCATGCGAAGCAATTTTCCTTGTTTTTAAAATTGGGGTTAGATCCATTAGGACAAAAATTTTGAAAATTATTTTTCTTTTGTGATCAAGTTTTTTTTCGTACCTTTTTGGAAAATGTTTGTCTTCTACCATATTTGCTTTTGAGAAAAAAGCTTTGGCCCTTGCAATAGCACACTCTTTCCTGTTGGTATCTTCAATGATAATGTGCGTAATAAGCTCTGAAAGCAACATCTACTTGTGCTTGTGTTTCAGATGTTGTTTGTAGTCAATCCAAGATGGTGACAATTTCTCGATCAAAAGTTTTGAAACAAACTTATCGGGTAGAATTATGTTCTCTACTCTGATATTTTCAAGCAGCTTGTGGTTCTCATTGATTTAAGTCTTTGTGTCCTTATCTTCAATCATCTCTTAGCGTAGTAGTTTCTTATGACGAATCTTTGTCGGCGACATCTTTGACAGTATATATGAGAATCAACGAATCTCAAATGTCTTTTGCTTACTTATAAGAAAATACACATCAAACAAGTCATTAGACAATGCACTAAGTAAAGTGCGTTAGCACACCTTGTTCAAATGAATCCAATCTTCAACTTGCTTTGAAGGGATACTAGAGTCGGGTTTTGGATATAAGAAAGCAGTAGCAACTCCATACATGTCTAATAAGGTAGAATACCTTGATTTTTGACACATCCGAAAATGGTTTCGTAAAGACCGTCTAAGTTTTGGAAACAAATTTTTTTATTCTCTAAATTTGGGTTATTGATGTTAACCATAAGTCTTGAAGATTGTTGTAAATACTAACAATATCACGAATAAAAGACTTCACGATGTGTGTAAATTCACTATCTTAAAGAATTATCCACGATATGTTGTGCAAGTCTTTTAAGATACAACATGAATTTCTCAAAAAATTTTGAGGATATCAAACTAACAAGCAACTCTAAAAGGAGTAAATATATCCATTATAATAGAAGAATAAAAAAGAAAAATGAGAGAATAAAAGAGATCTGAGATGGAGAGATAGAAGAAAAATGTGTTTTGTGATTTTGGATAAAGTACAAGACACCTATTTATAGGTGGAGGAGAGGTTTTGAGATTGAATGCAAAAGACACACCGTACCTTGTGGCTGAAGGCGAGCAAAGAGCTTCGTAATATAATTCGAACTTTATAGATAATTGATATTTTGGATATTGATATGAAAATTTCAAATTTCAGAAAGGATAATGATACTTTCACAACATTTTTTTGTCAACATTTTAACACCACCTACGTGTCATTCTGTGATTGGTCCATGTTGGTGTTTATGATTATTATTATTAATTGTGGAGTAATTTTGGACCAATCACAGAATGACACGTAGATAATGTTAAAATGTTATCAAAAAAATATTGTCAAAATATCATTATCCTTTGAGAAAATAATAGTTCTATTTAAGAACTAAAATAATAATTTATTATATATTAAAGGATAAAGTTGAAATATTATTATTTTTTAAAATAATATTATTTTAAGAAATAAAAATAAATTATATGTTTTGAAAGATTTTATTAATGATCAAATGATTATAAATCATAAAATAATAAAATTAAAAATGAAAATATAATGACTAATAATTATAAATTATAAAAATATAAAATTAAAAATGAAAAATATAGAATAAAATTTTTATATTTTAAATATAAGTTATTTTTTAACAATTTATTAAATGATTGATTAATTAGAAATTATAAAAAAATAGGAAATAAATAATATAAAAAATATATACTTAAAATATAAATTATTTTTTAATACTTTATTAAATGACCAATTAATTAGAAATTATAAAAAGATAAAATTAATAATAAAAAGGTAGTACAGACAAATTGGTTTAAAAATAAAATAAAGATTAAAAAATAAAATAAATTTTGTAGACATGTATTAACAAAATAAATATACAAAAAATTAAAAAATAGATAAAAAAATTAAAGGTTTAAACCCTCGGATTGTTCTCATATTTGTTGAGGAATCTCAAGTGGGTCCTCGTATTTGCAACTGTCTCAATTGAGTCCAAATATTTGAAAAATTGAGTCAATTAAGTCGTGTCCGTTAAGTTTTTCATAGACGGTGTTAACAGATGCTGACGTGGTGCACACTTAATATGTTGATGTGTATTGTTTGATTACGTGAAATTTTTATTTAAATTAAGAGATTATGACATGACAAAATTTAAATGGTTTATGTGAAAATTTAGGGATTTTGTTTGCTTTGAGTTAGGAGAGTGGTGTCGAGGGAGTAATGAACAAACAGAGAGTTGCCACTACAGAACACACCTCCACAAAGGGAACGCCGCCTGGTTCATCGGACTCAAGCCCCTCCTCCCTGCGACCACCGCACCAGAACCCAAGAAAGAGAAATGGAAAATGACACATTCTCTTGCAAAACGAAGCAAGGCCAATACGATTAGGGAAGAAGAGAACTCCATTTTACTTGTAAAGGAAGAACCTCTGGATTACATAAATTACTTCTTTGTATTCTGCTTCCGTTCTTGTTACTACATTACATAAGCATAAAAAGGAGCTCAATTAGCAAAAAGGCAAAAGTGTTGTGTGAAGAGAGAGAGAGAGAGATAAAAAAGAAAGAGAGAGAAGATGGGTTAGGCTGAGAGCTTCGCAATGGGCGACGAGGTCCATGTGGGAGTGGGTGGTGGAGGGAGTCTGACCAGATCTGGAAACAAATTCCTTGGTTCGATTAGGAATAAATTTCCTCACGTCAAAAACTCTTAATTTTAAAAAGTTCCACATAATAAAACTTTTTTACATCAACATGCACCACGTGAGCATATGTTAACGTCGTCTATGAAATATTTGAATTCATTTGAGACAATTGCAAATATGAGGACCGACTTGAGATTCCCAACAAATACGAAGACGATGCGAGAGTTTAAACCAAAATTAAAATAAATTTCATACAATTGTAATAATAAAATAAATATAAATAAAAAAATTAAAAAAATCAAATGATTAAAATTATTTTTAAAACACTTGTGAATAAAATAAAATAAAGTTAATATATTTTTTTCTTATATTATAATAGATTATGAACTAAATAATTAGTTAGATTTTAATTAAGGGAAGACTCTGGTAATAGAACTAGCAACACTGTGTTTTTTTAACAACTTTTTTTGACAATTTTTTTAGAACGGTCTATGTGATGGTTTGTGATTAGTTCGTTTCAAATATACGGACCAATAAAATAATAACATATAGTTTATTATCAAAAAGTTGTTAAGAAAAATTGTTAATATATCATGATCCCTCTTAAAAACACCAACCACCAGTGGATAAAGAATCAAGATTATAAACATAGATTCAAGATGTCCTTTTCTCTGATTAGATTGTGTCGCAGAAGTTCAAGATCTAATCTCTAAAGTTTCTACCATCACACAAATGCACATAATGGCCACATTCCAACACTCTAAACACTATAGAACCTACCCTACAAGTCCCGCAAGATTCACATTTTATGTAAAGTGTGAACAATTTATACATGTCTGAGGTAGCCTTTTAGCTAACGAGCACTCACAGTAGTTGCTGTTATTTCATTTATTGAAGATCCACCACCTGATGTTGATGACTCGGCCAAATCTCCATTCAGTAAAAATGCTGGCTTTTGGGGACGGGAAAGACTTGTTTCGTTGCCTAGCATGAAAACAACTTCTGACAATGAAGGTCTATACGCTGCATTTTCTTGCACGCACAATAGACCAATCTGAATGCACCTCAGAACAAAAGCTGGAGAATAAGACTCACCCAGTGTTGAATCAACTATATCCAACGCCCTTCCTTCTGTCCACAGTATCCAAACCTACTTATAACATAATCACTAAATTAACCACTCACTGATAATGCCAAAATAATTTTGTTAGCCACTTTTAATGACTACTCTTTCTCAACTTACATGTCCAATTAAATTTCGGGAGGATCTTCCCCTTTCACAGTCTGTATTTCTCTTGCCAGCAATAATCTCCAGGAGTAAGACCCCGAAACTAAAGACGTCAGATTTTGTTGAATACCGTCCATCCATGGCATATTCTGGTGCCATATAGCCACTACATGCAAAAACCATTAAAACATTATAAATAATACATATTAATAACAGCAGTCTTTACATGAATAATACACCTACTATGTTCCGACTACTCTTCTCGTCCTTGCTTGGATTTGATCTTCTCCAAATATTCTAGCCATACCGAAATCTGAGATCTTGGGATTCATTGCAGCATCAAGGAGTACATTGCTTGCTTTTAGATCTCTATGAATTATTTTCAGCCTTGAATCTTGATGAAGATATAGAATACCTCGAGCAATCCCCAAAATGATTTCAAACCGCTTATCCCAAGTCAGTGATGACCTTCGCTTTTCATCTGAATTTAGCGTTCAAACTCTCAGATATGCATAAAGAAGTGAAATGAAACAGGAGTATAACATTTTCTTTGTAATAAAGAGAGAGTAGAGAAAGACAAACCGAATATGAAGAAGTCCAAGCTTTTATTTGGTAAATATTCATAAACTAACATCCTTTCTTCTTTTTCAAAGCAACAACCGAGCAGCCTCACTAGATTTCTGTGTTGAAGTTTAACTAACAATGTAACTTCAGTTTTAAACTCTTCGGTCCCTTGACCTGAATGTTCCGACAATCTTTTCACTGCTATCTCTTGTCCATTGGCTAGACAGCCCTGAAATGTTTATAACTCTTCAACCCCATTTCACTTTTTTTTTTCATCATTTTTCAACAATTTCTATTCAAGGAAAACTAAAGACATAAAAGACACTTCTCACAACAGTTGCTCAAGCATGATGGAGTTTGAGTTACCTTGTAGACAGAACCAAATCCACCTTGCCCAAGCTTGTTCTCATCACTAAAATTTCTTGCGGCTTCCATTATCACTTTAAGGCTGAAAAACGGAAGATTTCTATGCGTGCTGCTTTGGATACCATTGTCATGTCCAGGGGAAAATTGGTTTAAATGATGCATCACTTTATCTGAAATTATAAATGCCTTGAGATATAACTTGAAGCAATATAACCCACCACATTCTTAAATAATAAAAGAAAGGTGCAGAAGAATTTAGTGAATGGAGTTAACATATATATAATACCTGATATATCAGTATTACTTATTAAAGAATAAAAATGTTTTGTTTCTACAACTAGATATGTAGTTGTAGTTTGGATTAAAATTAGACTTCAATTCAAAATTCAATCAAGCTCAATTAAACTGCCAATCAAAGAAAGAGGAAACAAGAGTTTCAGAAAGCACATTGAAAACATAGTGTTTGGAGGAGAATGAAAACCACAATCAAGTATGGAATGTCTAACATTTAAATTTAAATTTTCCTCTTAATTTCCATTTGAATTTCAGCATCAACACGGTTTATATAGTCAGGTTGGCTCTTATAAAAATACTCTAGAGTGAATAAGAAACTCAGATTTTTTAAGAGATTTGTTCCTTCACAGAGTGACTTTCTTTCTTGTAAGTCTTATAAAGTGGGTGTTCTCCATTTCTATTTCTTAACCATGTTTTCTATTTTTTTTAGTTTCATTAGTTGCATCACTTGTAATTGTTTTTTAAGACATTTTATGTTCATGTTGCTTTCTTTATTGATATGCTCTTATTTTAATTCTTGTTCATATGTTGTTGGCATGTGTTATTATTTTAATTCTTATTCCTATGTTGTTGACATGCACTTATTTTAATTCTTGTTTTTAAATAATAATTATAAAGAACAGAACACTAACCTTTGGTTTTCTTCTTCCACCGGAAATACAGAGCGAAGAGGATAATGATACTTGCTACTGCAGAAGCAGTCACAATTACAGCAATCCTCATTTTACCGCGTAATCCTTTTGTCTTTTTGTTATAATTTGCTGACAAGAAGAAACATTTCAGATAGGTTGAAGCAGAATGTTAAAATATATGTGTGGTGTTAAATTCATACAGAGAAAAAAATAGTGGGAGGAAGTACCTAGTTCTTCTGCATCAACACGGACAAACAAATCTTGGCCTTGATCACTCAGTTTTTGTATGTCTGTTAAATTTCCATGCCATGCCAAGCACCCACTTCCACCATTCCTCACATCAAGAACTGCATAAGCAGTGCAAGAGCAGTTTCTCAAGCAATCCTTCTCACACTCGTCCAAACTCCAACCCTCTTTGGCAGTTGCCTCAGAGGTATCAGGCAGCTTTAAGCCTTCAAGTTTCACAAACCCTTCTCCATTCCCACAAACGGATACACCTTTCTTCCTCACGCACCCTTCTGACCCATCTCTGTTATTGTACCACTCATGTGAGGATTTGGGTTCAAACCCAGGTAGACAAGTACACCGAAATTCCTCAAAGTTCAAAGGGTCACAATTACCGTTTGATCCACAGGTTCCATAGTTATCACATTGGTTTATTGGCACAGACCAGTACCTGTTCCACTGATTCTTTTGCTTATCCCGAGTGAATACGTTAAAGAAACCTGATTGCTGGACTACCACCCAAGTGATCAAGGACTTATCGCGCGGGTTAAATGAGAGAGCTACGAGGTTTTCGTTTTCAGTAAAAGAAACATTAAAAGTAAGCAAATCTCTTTTCATGTTGGGTACACCCATAAATAATTCACCGTTCCATGATCCACCTCGCCACAGGGGAAGGTTCTGGTGATACAAGAACAACTGTGCCTTCCCAGTGCTGCTCAGTTCCAATGTGTAAGAACCTGTTCCGGGGTCATCATCTGTCTTCCAAGATTGGAGGATCCAACTCTGGTTAGCTTTTCTGTCGAAACCAATTCTTAGATATGGAATCAAGGTGTCTGTGGGATGATCAAAGCTTTGCCAGATGAGAGTTTTGGTGTCGTTAAGAATCAGAAGAAGGTTTGCTAGGTCTGAGAGTTGAGCTATGACGTCAGTGGCAGTGCTATTTGATTGTGTGAGTGAAACACTGGTAGACCAAATGGGACTAGTGCTATAGTTGTGGTGGAGGACTAGGTTTCCATCTGGGTTGATTGAGAGAACCCCAGAGGTGTCATTGATGGGAGTGTCTCTGTTTGCAACCCAAACAACAGTTTGTTCTTGAACGTTGTTGAACCATATTCCCACATAGCGGGATTTGGATTTTCCTGGACTGAAAAACCCAAGAGCAAAGGTTTTGCCTTTGGAAACAAGAAGCTCGCCATCTCTGATGGCTTTGTCAGAAGATATGGTATCAGAACAAGAACAAAAATGGAAGGTGAAGAGTAGAATCAAGGAGCTTAGCATACATATTTTATGCTTATGGGTTTGGTTCATCGCAAAACTCGGAGTGTTTTTGGGTTAGTGCATAGTGTTACCCTGTCAATTTCGTTTCATACCACCTCCTGCATTATATGAGAAGGAAACGTGGTTGGCACCAAAATCTGAATTTCTATTGTTAAATATTTTCTATAGATATTAATTATTTTGTGTTAGATCCAAGTTAAAAGCGAGCTTGGTTTAATTTTAATTGTGTTTGAACGACTAAGTTTAAAATATATCTTTTTATAAATTAGATTATGTCATATGTAAAATGTCTACTTTATTAACCAGACCTAAGTTGAACTTTGTTTAATGAGTTTTATTTTACAAACATAAAAGTTGTCTTTATGTTGTTTGTCTGATAAGTATTTGATTGCAAGCAATTATACATTATTTTTTAAGTTTTTTATTCGACATACAATGGTACAGTATATGTCAAACCTAATAAACTTTTATTTAATGTTGGTAAGGAATGTATGCATGCTTCTTTGTTTATTTTTATTTTTTGGATCTCGCAATATTTTATCAGCAATAAATTTTTTAAAAAAACATGTTGAAAGATATTCATACGTAAGACTTTTTTGAAAAATGTGAGATAAGATATTGTAGAGTTAGCCACCTGTACAAGATCATGCATCTTCCTAAAAAAATGGAAAAAAGCTACCTATTTATGCTAATAAAAATTTGTTGTGTTTAAGAGATACTGTCAAATTATTAACGCAAGTTTAATGCTTATTCAAGAACATTGAATGCACATTTCACACAAAAAGAATTAGTAGAGGAAGAAGAATCACACAACTCCAAAGTTTTTGCCATGGATCTTTCCTTCTTAAACATTATTTATAGAAGTTTTCTATAAAAAAATATTTTTGATGAAATTTTTGTAATAAGACATGCGTAAGCTGATTTTTTTTATAGCAATCCCTTATCTTTGTAATTTTAAGGAAGTGTTGATATTTTCTAGAAAGAATATGTTTAAAGCGTTGTTTGTAACATCCCGAAATACATTATAATTATTATATAGTCATTACTATTTTTAATAAGATAGATTAGTCATCCAAATAATTATAAAGGAACTTTATATACAAACTAGTTAAACAAAACTATATATAAGATAGCTAAGTAAAGATATTAAACATCTGCAACACCTTCATCTAACGTCTGCTTCAAAGAAACATCATTTCTTTCTGCTCACACCCACCGGATGATCATAGTCAGAAAAGAAGCAAAGAAACATACAACCACAATAAAAAAATAAAAGGTAAGCTAGATACAAAAACAATTCCTCATAAACTTAAAGTAATTCATACATATATAAGATATAATATAAATCAAACCAAACATCTTAACATACAATGACCTAGACTAGACTATCCAGACTTAGAATGAATGTTGAGCTATGATGGATTGTGCAGTGGCCTCTACTACTTTGCAAAGTCATTGTCAATGGGTTTCACCCTACCACACTCACAAGGTTAGTTTGTACCACGTCGTAGGCCATACTGAAAGCACCTAGACTAAGACCTCCTGTTACTTTGACCACATGTGTCAATCTTCTCTACTTGATAATGAAATACCATTATAGCGTTAGGATAACCTTCAAGACTGAGCTCCCTGCATTCATACTAATAATACTTGAAACCACACCAAGAAAAGTTTCTCCTTAGAACTCATTTCCATACCTTTTCCATTTAATAAACAAGTAGACATAACACTGTATACATCACCATAAAGCTCATGCTAAATTATCACACATGCATCATAGAGACCAAAACAGTACATCCCAAAACATGCCAAAAATTGAAAATCCAAAGTTTGGCTTAGGGGTGCTTAGCTCCCCCAAACAGGACGCTCACATGTCAGGCCACTGGAATGAGGGCTGCTAAGAGGGTTCTTGGGGGCGCCTGGGCGCTACACGAGGTTTTAAAACTCTCTTTGGTGACCATCTACCCAAGTTTGAATGGTTCCTATAACCTCTTACGCACTAAGAAACATCTAAAAACAAATCTCTAACTTAAATTGACCACTCTGAACCTCAATTAGTCATTCTAGTATACCTAAACTCCATTCTACTACTTCCTACACCAACTTTAGCATACTAAAGGCTTAGACAAGTCCTAAATGACTCAATTACAGACCACAAATTGTCCACTTTAGTCTAAACCCTCTAATTCACAATCTCATTACTCTAAACATCAATTTTTACACTTTAAAACAATCCAAAACACCAAAATTGAACTACCCTAAGTTCTATATCATATTTCTACCCAACCAAACTCCTAACATATTTAAAATGCTCCCCTAACAGACCTGAAAAATCATATTAATCAGTTCCACTCATTTTTTTACAACTTTGACTATTAAAACCTCTATTTTAACTATAAAATCCTTAGATATTCAACTAATTACTCTATAAACTTCACCACCAATTCCCAACATCCATACCAAACCTTAACTTACAATTCATGACAACCACATCATCAAACTTTGTATCACACACAAAAACTAATCATACAAAATTCAAATGCACCCATAATTCAAATAAATTAACACTAACATAATTATTAAAATCTTAATATAATCAAATTGTCATACATACAATTACCCAACATACAACACCAACTCAAATTAAAGTTAGCAACTAGCTTCCCTTACCTTAGATCGGCAATAGATCTCTAAAACTCTAACTCCATTGCTTAGAGTCCAAAAAACTCTAAAAACACCTACAAAACGCCGAATTGAGAACAAAATGAGTCCTTTGGACCAGAGCTTGCAAGAGAATTAGAAAGAGAAACCAAAGAATGTATGCGACAAAGAATCGCTTCATGGAATTTCAAATTAGAAACGAAAGAGAAAAAGGAGTCAAAATTTACTTACTCTATTCTAGAAATTGATCGGATAGATGTGAAAATTACTCCAGTGTGATCTCCTAAGAACTTTGTGATACTTTTTGATTGTGAATTAGATGACGAAAAGATTGAGAAATCTTAGAAAGGAAGTTAAGAAAAATAATTGTTAAGAGATCATCGATGTTTTAAGTAATGGGATGAGTTTAAGAATTTTTATTTATTTTATTGAATTATTTTAACTTAAAAATATTTAGTCTCATTATTTTAAAACATTTATTAACTCTAACTCTCTACTTTCTAAATTGTTACATTATCTTTATATTTAGTAACTAATCTTGTTTTTATATATATTTTTTGAATTGTATTTTATATGAGTAATTATGTTTTAAATAATATTTGGCTTTAGTCATAAATATTGTGTTTCAAATAATACTGATTTTAATAAGAGTAATTATATTACAAATTATATTATATATATATATATATATATATATATATATATATATATTATTTATTTGAAGACATATCCGTATCTAACGCTTATGATATGACAATGTGTGATGACTTGGCTGATGTCTTCATACCTATAAATTAAATATGACAAAAATATTTCACAGAAAATAATTTCACTTAAATGATTTATTATATAAATTCATCCAACTTTTTGGTTAGCAATTTATTCTTATTATTGGCTTTGAGTAGACAATTATACAATACTCCAATCAATTTATATAATTAGTTGACATCCACATTTTGTCTTTATTCTTTTTTTATAATTTAAAAATTTACTTTTTTTCTGATAATTACAAGACCCTTAAAACCAGGTTTGTTAAATAAAAAAAATGGTTTTAACAAAAACGTAACTACTGCAGAAACCTACTGTGGACGACATAGTGATCATTAATAAAAATGTAAATTTTGAACTATAAAGAAAAAAAAAAGAGAATAAAATATTGATGCAACTAAATTACGTAACCCGTGTTATTTTTAATTTTAAAATTAATATCAAGCATATATAAAACATCCTAACACATTATTAGTCCTTTGACCGGTGAGTTTTATATATATATATATATATATATATATATATATATATATATATATATATATATATATATATATATTATTAAATTTGTAGAGGTCAAAAGAGTGGGGCTTTAGTTCTATTTGCATTAATTTAGCCGCCTACACAGTAATTCAATTTTTTTTTTTTATGAAAATCAAAAGTCTAATCATGTGTTCAATAATATTTTGTATAAGCTTGATTTTATTTTAAAACTAAAAATATTAAAAGAAACATCATAATTGTCAAAATTAAAAAACCGCTAAAATGATTAAATTTTATAAACGAGTATGGATAGTTGTATGTTGTTAATTATTTATACATTACTACAATTTCGATGCAAAAATGTCTGTTAATAATATAATTTTATATTGGGATATGCTTTATGAAAAAATAAATTACTTAATTATTGTATCAGTTAAAAAAGTATAGTTCATAAATTTAATCCTGCAATTTTGATGGGGAAATGTAGGAATGGTAAATTTAAATAGTTTTTAGAATATATGTTATGTCATTAAAACATTATAAGAATTTATATTATTAATAAACGTAAATCTTTGTATAAATTATCCAAATTTTCTGTAGTAAGTTAATCCCACCAAATGTTTTATTAATATATTTTTTTACAGAGAGCAGCAGCATAATGCTGAAGATAGAAAATAATATATAAGAATGTCAATTGTAATCATTTTTTAAAAATATATAGTAAGGAATGTCAATTGTAATAATTTTTTTTGCATTTGTATTCAATTCCTATGAAAATTACATTTAGGGAAGTTAAAGAACATTTTTTAGAGTACGTTTACAATAATTACCTTTTATTGATTGAATTTGAACTTATAATGAACATTCATTAACTCTGACATTTTTAACAAAGTTTATTTAATTTTTGTTTGTTTTAAAGTATTCATAATTTTGTTAATAACTGATCTAAGTTGAAAAGATATGATAAATTATTTATAATAATATTTCTGGCTACACCGACATTCTTTTCCTTTTCCTATTAAGATGTTTATTTCGAATTAAAAATTGGAATTCATTTTCTTAATGTAATAAAACCCTTACGAAATATTATGCTTGTTTATTTTCATAATAAAAGAATAAAATTGTTGTTATTAAATTATAAAAGTAAATTTAAATCATTTTTACAATTTTATTTTAGACTATTTTTATTCTTTTAGATAATTATTTTGTAAATGGTTATTTTAATTTGAAATAATAGTCAAATTTAAGAAAAATATTTAATTTTGAAAAATAAAATCAGTTAAAAAGTAAAATAGATAAAATAATTATTTTAATTTAAAAAATACTTAAAAAGTAAAATTATAAACAAAATATATACACACAAAGTATTATATTATATATATATATATATATATATATATATATATATATATATATAATCTATTCTAAATCATTAATAAAGATGATTTTTTAATGTATATTTTTTTATTATCTTTTAGTGTTTGAATAATATTTAATTAAATTTATTTAAATGGTTTTAAATTAAAATAATTATTTTATTTTTTAAATTAAAATAATAATCTACAATAAATAAAAAATCAACATAAACGTATGACATCACATATATTTCCACTCTTAACAAATAGCTAGGTTACACGTTGGTCCCAACTATAAATTGGGTGTAATGAAGATAAATAAATAAATGTATGATATGAATAAAAGAAATAAAGGATAAATTAAGAGAAAAGGAATAAAAATAAAATATACAAAAAGTTATAAAAATTGAAATTGGAGGTTTCGTGTTACAAAAGTGATGTGTTCCAGTTTTTGACGCAGGAGGTTTTCAATACTGAGTTGCTGACGGCGGCTGTCTTCTTGGAAAAGATAGAAACCATTTATAGAGAAAACAAATTGACCCAAATAAATAAACTAGAATATTGCTTTTTAACTTCTGAAATTTAAGATAATACTGATTTCCGTTTCTTAAAATTAAATAATTATTCTAATATCATACAATTAAAAAAAGTGATTTAGTTCTTAAATATTAAATTTAAAAATTAAAATAAATTCTTTTAAAAAAATTTGATTCCAAAATTTAAATAAATGGTGTGTTTCTTTACACAAATACAATAACCATGTTTAAAAAATAAATTATAAAGTTTAGAATAAGTTATGTCCAACCAACATGACTTCAACATTCATTTTTTAAAAGTCATGAGACAATTTCAAATTTTAACTTTTATAAGTAAAAATTTAATTATAAAAATAACAATATTAACCATAACCTAATAATAGAAAGAAGTTGAAGAGTAGGAGTTGGTGAAACTCGATGTAACAAACAACAATATTATGTTAATAATACTCTTACGTTTATTATATATATTATCTTTATTTTATATTTATAGTTTGTTATTATTTCTTATTTGTATTTTGGGTTTAGTCTATATTTTTTCTGTTAAAATATAATATGATATTCAACACACGAAAGATTAATCATATACATATTTTTCACTATATTTAACATGGTAGCTAAAGCCTAAGATTCTTTTGAGGAAAAAAATTTATGTTGTCTCTACCACTACACTTGTTGTTGTCGGAGGCAGTGCCATATATTGTTGTCGGTGGCGCTAGTGTCTACTGTCATCATTTATTACTACCATTATAAGAGTTCCAGTTTCGACTGACGATCACACATTTTTGATCGTGTTGGCCGGGTGACCACTATGTCGTCAACGACACCTTCATTGGAGCTCCCACATGCTTTAAACGCCTTTTGAAGTTGTGGATCGGCTCCCTTCATCGTCTGTGTGGCACGTCTCGTCTCCTTTCAAGCAACGATTTAGAGCGTCGAGGTCACTCTTTTTCCTCTTTTAGGTTTATCGTGTGTAGTCGCACATCCCCGTCTCCTCTCAGGCAGTTATTTAGAGCATTGATGTTTCTTTTTTTCCTTTTTCAAGTGCCTTTATTGAAGAATCTAGGATTTTTAAGGTTTCTCTCTTGTTTATCAATGGTATCTTCCACTGCTAACCTCCCTTTTCTTACCATTGCGTTTGACCCATCCATATATGATTTTTCTCCCGTGACAAATATGACTTTTGTTAGTTTATTTATAGTCGTTGTGACTCTTCAACAATGACCTCTTTATCCACTGGATGCATTCCTCAACAATGATTTTCAAGAAGAGATTTACATAGAGCAACTTCCAAGATTTGTTGCTCATGAAGAGTTTTCTGGGTTAGTATTTTGTCTTCTATGTTGTCTTCGCAAATCATTAAGTATTTGGTATCACTCGAGTGCAGAAACCGATATTTTTAGTAAGTCTTTATTAATTATATTAGTAACAAATTTGATACATACGATTTGTATGCACAAGCTTGAGGGGAGTATTAGATATATTTTATTTATCTTTTATTTTAGTTTGTTTGATATTATTTCATATTTATATTTTAGGCTTAACCCATATTTCTTCTATTATAAATACAATACCCTATGTGACCACTGCAAAAAAAGGTCTTTGACATTTGTTATTTTGGACATTCAACATCTAACCTAGCCTCGACGTCTTATTGGGAGATGTCAATTTGACGTCAGATTCCACATGGGACGTCAATTGACGTCAGATCCATGTTAACAAACGCCAAAATTAACGACCGACCACCACTAAAACCGATGTTGAGTTGTGCTATGAGCGTGCCTCTTCCGCGCTTAGCGAGAAAATCTTGGGGTGAGCCACTAAAACAAATAAAACGCCGGACTATGCACTACCAGACATCAATTGACATCATTTTTGACACTAACCGACGTCGTAGTTTTTTTTTTTAAATAAATTTGTTTTTACAATACAACCACACCTGAAATACATAAAATGATCCAAGCATATCACAAAATTATATATATTATGCATTTCAAATTATTATAATACTAAACAATCTAGGTAATCCAAAACTTAAGCTATCCAAAGTAAGCTAATTAATGTATTTAACAACAATAAAAATGTTCCTTAAGGATGGTCATGGGTCCTAAGTCCATCTCTGTAGAAGATAAGTTGTCCACTCTTGTCATATCTTCTTAATTGTGTCATCTGATATAGGTGATGTATTCTTGAAGCGTTACAAATTAAGTCAAATTCATTGAAAACGAATAACAACTATATATAAGTTACAACCTTTGGATACAGGATTTGAACTAGTTGACTTTTGGGTTTACTCAACTCTATTTACATTGAAAACATAAGGTAAAATTAAGATAACTATATTCATCATAAAAAAACCATTTCAACATGTTAATGCAACATTTGAAACATAAACTTATGCTTGTAGCATGGATTTCAAGTCATTTTTCATCTTTTGTGCAGGGAACAAAACCATAGAATTGTGCATTGTCTTGGAATGATGATCGCCAGTTGCCAATGAGGCCTATCATGAATCACAAATAGTTAGTGGACTAATTAAGTAAACTTTAATCAAATTTTACATTTTGTAACACATACCCATCAATGTATGGCGCAAAACTCTGAAACTTCCTTTTCATATTCTTGATTGATGTGACGTTCATTCATCTAGCTTTGATCCAGACTATGTTCATAACAAACTTCATCAATCTCAAATTTTTAACTCTCACAAGGTTAAGCCCTACCCATTTAGAAAAATTATTTATCATAATTTGCTAACACACATACAAAGAAGTCTAAGATGATAATTTGATAAGATTTCGGCAACATTTTGCATTGGTCTTTGAAATACACGAAATGAAAGTGGTAACGGATGACCACAATCAAATATGTTATAGCAAACAATACAAATAATTTTAACCAAAATTTTATCAAAATTATCCATAAACTCCAACGAACATGTTATAGCAAATTATGAAAAATAATTTTCCCAAATTGTCTGATCGGACAATTTGAAATTATGTACAAACAATTAAAAGTTTAATAGTTTGTGTAAAATCTCAAACGGGAACTAAGTTTCACTCAATGATTTCATACTACAATCATAATTACCACATCAAACTTAATCAATCATTCTTGTGTACTCAAGAGATAACGTGTAACAGAAAAACTAAAAGTCACATTACCAACAACTAATATCCATTAATTAAAAATAATATCTTCAATAACTAATCACATCTCAAAACTAAAATTCACATATCCAATAACTAATAACCCATAACCAATAATAAATATCCAATATCATATCCAATACCTAATAACCAATAATCAAACAAAATACTAATCTTCTTAAAGGGTTCTAAATGGAAATCACCAAAAGAGAATGAGAACAAGAAATGGAGAATAGGCATGAGCAATGGAGAGGAAAGCGCCACCGTCGAGGTCTGAGAACTCACATACAAGAAACTACATCAAAAGCCAATGAAAACTAATTTTAATTGGTGCAAATGGAAAATAGTGGTTCCAAACATAATGTATTTAGTGCAAAATAATTTTAAATGGTGCAAAGTGAAAGAAAACTTACCTGAATGTCAATGGCAAACAAGAGAAAGCAAGAGGAAGAAGACAAAGATAACGAGAAAGAAAACGTGTAACTGATGCTCGTGATCTAGAGTTGGTGAAAAACAGGGGATTTGACGTCGGCTCCCCTTCCAACCGACGTCAAATTGCTTTAAGACGTCGACCCTCCTTCCTAGTCAACGTTTAACTCGTAAAGAAAAAATAATATTGACACAAAAAATGAGATATTTTCGCACCTTTTTTACATTCGTGGGGAGTCAACGTCTAATTCAAATTAGACGTCAGGGGATCTGTAGCCGACGTGCAAAGTCAATATAACAGTGACTTCTGAGTTATGTTTGCAGACCATTTAACGTCTGTGGGGTGGAGAACTGACGTCTATAATGACATTTTATTTACAATACTACCATCAGTCATTTTTTATATTGGATTTTTGTTCATTAGATGTTAAACGCGCACATTAAACACTATTTTTGCACTAGTGTGTATATTTAATACAAAGAAAATTAATTCTATACATAATTTTCAGTAAATTTAACAACTTTCAACACACATAATAATTTTGTATTTTCTTTAAAAAGATACATAATTTATTATTGATTTAGTTTCAATTTGTTTTAAGAAAATAATATTAACAAAAAAAATTGAGATAGTAGCATTTTTTCTTGCAAGCAACGTGAAACAATTTATCACAACTTAATATTTGAAAACAATGAGTTCCACTTAACAATTTATCAAGCGCATCTCAAGTTCTAACAGAACATCAATGTAGGATCAACAATTACACCAAATATATCATTTTGGGAAAGTACTAGAAACCCTAGATTATATTAATTCTAAAATAATCCATTTTATTATTTGTAAATCTATTAAAACATTACTTTTAATTTTATTTAGACTTGATGTAATTTAGTGTAATTCCTCGATTAAGAATATTACCCAGTGTTTGATAAAATACTTTTATTACATGAAGTGTTATAAAAATTTTAGACTCCAGCTGATTGGTCAATTTACTCATAGTTTTGAATTTGTCTAGTTCTAGTGAATTTTTCAATTGTTGTAGATGAATTTCATGTGATTTTTATTTTCCTATATTGGTTTTTACTAATTAAAGTTTGTTATAGTGTCATTTTTACCTACTGTTTTAAAGAGATTATCAAAGTCAACTTTGTTGACTTGTAAAAATGTCATTTGGCTGACTTTCATATTTCAATTTTTTTTTTGTAATAGAGAACTTAATCTTTTCACTATAAATGTATTCCTTCCCTAATTTAAAATTAAAATTTAGAATGTTACAAGTGTTCGTTGAACAGATATCAAACCTTCACAATCAAATATAAATATTTTATTTGACAAGTCAAATTCATTTGAACTAGTTAATTAAAATGGTGTTGAATTCTATGGAAAGTATCGTAATGCAAGTGAGTTTTATTTGCTTTAGAATATATTAAATCACAGCTTTCAAAGTGTCGGAAGGACAATCTTTGACTGCTGAAGTGATAAAGGATTTTTGTTTTAATTAAAGACTATTTTAAGGTTCTTCATTCTTTACATCAATTTTTCATGTAGAAATCAAGTTTACGAAATACTTTAAAAAGTAGGCATGAATGAGAATTTCTGTATCTACGTGTTACAATAAAATCGAAAAAAAAATTGATAAAAAAAAGGCAACATTAATTAAAATTTAGATTGTGGCATACAAAAAAGCAAAATTAAGTATTTATGATGATTGATATAATAAAAAAAAAAATACACTATATCTTAATCCACCATTCCCAAAAGGCACAAACTTTGTAAAAATGGAAAGCGATAGATTCATAGGATCAAAGAGTACATTCGGATAAGCCTAAAATCTAAGGTAAATATTATAAATGCATTGGTTCAATAATAGTGAATATAAGACATGAGGATTTGATGGTATAAAACAATTATGTAATATTTTTCTGTGAAGAGAGCTCAATAACAGCAACGAAAAGTACCTTAAACTATATAACATCTCTAATATACATAAAAAACAAGATCATATTATACCTCAAAAACACTGCAACTATCAAAGAAGGGATTCTTCTTGTTTAAACTTGAAAGAAAAAAAAAGTGATTATACTAGTGTGCTAGCTAAATGAGGTCACGTTCTTTTCTACCTAGCATCTATCATTGTGACAGTGACTTGGTTCACAGTGCATGATTCTTCTAGTTTACTTGAAGAAGATTCAGTTTCCGTAGGATTTCTTCCTAGACAAAACCCTGGGCTTTTGGGTTGTGACATTGATGCAGTATCACTACTCAGCATCAACACCACTGAAGAC